>NC_134834.1:98434181-98578886 GCF_004210375.1 Tachypleus tridentatus
TGAATATATATACACTACTGTATAATGGATTGATACCCTGTAAGTTGAATATATATACACTACTGTATAATGGATACCCTGTAAGTTGAATATATATACACTACTGTATAATGGAGTTGATACCCTGTAAGTTGAATATATATACACTACTGTATAATGGATATACCCTGTAAGTTGAATATATATACACTACTGTATAATGGATTTAACCCTGTAAGTTGAATATATATACACTACTGTATAATGGATACCCTGTAAGTTGAATATATATACACTACTGTATAATGGATTGATACCCTGTAAGTTGAATATATATACACACTACCCTGTAATAATGGATTGATACCCTGTAAGTTGAATATATATACACTACTGTATAATGGATACCCTGTAAGTTGAATATATATACACTACTGTATAATGGATTGATACCCTGTAAGTTGAATATATATACACTACTGTATAATGGATACCCTGTAAGTTGAATATATATACACTACTGTATAATGGATTGATACCCTGTAAGTTGAATATATATACACTACTGTATAATGAATATATATACACTACTGTATAATGGATACCCTGTAAGTTGAATATATATACACTACAGTATAATGGATTGGTACCCTGTAAGTTGAATATATATACACTACTGTATAATAGATACCTGTAAAATAAATGTATATACACTACTGTTTAATGGATTGATACCCTGTAAGTTGATATATATATACTACTGTATAATGAATTGATACCCTGTAAGTTGAATATATATACACTACTGTATAATGGATACCCTGTAAGTTGAATATATATACACTACTGATACCCTGTAAGTTGAATATATATACACTACTGATATAACTGTATAATGGATTACCCTGTAAGTTGAATATATATACACTACTGTATAATGGATTGATACCCTGTAAGTTGAATATATATACACTACTGTATAATGGATTGATACCCTGTAAGTTGAATATATATACACTACTGTATAATGGATACCCTGTAAGTTGAATATATATACACTACTGTATAATGGATACCCTGTAAGTTGAATATATATACACTACTGTATAATGGATTGATACCCTGTAAGTTGAATATATATACACTACTGTATAATGGATTGATACCCTGTAAGTTGAATATATATACACTACTGTATAATGGATTGATACCCTGTAAGTTGAATATATATACACTACTGTATAATGATTGATACCCTGTAAGTTGAATATATATACACTACTGTATAATGGATTGATACCCTGTAAGTTGAATATATATACACTACTGTATACCCTGTAAGTTGAATATATAACTACTGTATAATGGATACCCTGTAAGTTGAATATATATACACTACTGTATAATGGATACCCTGTAAGTTGAATATATATACACTACTGTATAATGGATACCCTGTAAGTTGAATATATATACACTACTGTATAATGGATTGATACCCTGTAAGTTGAATATATATACACTACTGTATAATGGATTTATACCCTGTAAGTTGAATATATATACTGTATAATGGATTGATACTGTACTGTATAATGTATAATGGATACCCTGTAAGTTGAATATATATACACTACTGTATAATGGATTGATACCCTGTAAGTTGAATATATATACACTACTGTATAATGGATACCCTGTAAGTTGAATATATATACACTACTGTATAATGGATACCCTGTAAGTTGAATATATATACACTACTGTATAATGGATACCCTGTAAGTTGAATATATATACACTACTGTATAATGAATATATATACACTACTGTATAATGATACCCTGTAAGTTGAATATATATACACTACTGTATAATGGATTGATACCCTGTAAGTTGAATATATATACACTACTGTATAATGGATTGATACCCTGTAAGTTGAATATATATACACTACTGTATAATGGATACCCTGTAAGTTGAATATATATACACTACTGTATAATGGATACCCTGTAAGTTGAATATATATACACTACTGTATAATGGATTGATACCCTGTAAGTTGAATATATATACACTACTGTATAATGGATACCCTGTAAGTTGAATATATATACACTACTGTATAATGGATTGATACCCTGTAAGTTGAATATATATACACTACTGTATAATGGATTGATACCCTGTAAGTTGAATATATATACACTACTGTATAATGGATACCCTGTAAGTTGAATATATATACACTACTGTATAATGGATAATGTAAGTTGAATATATATACACTACTGTAATGGATTGATACCCTGTAAGTTGAATATATATACACTACTGTATAATGGATACCCTGTAAGTTGAATATATATACACTACTGTATAATGGATTGATACCCTGTAAGTTGAATATATATACACTACTGTATAATGGATACCCTGTAAGTTGAATATATATACACTACTGTATAATGGATACCCTGTAAGTTGAATATATATACAGTACTGTATATAATGGATACCCTGTAAGTTGAATATATATACACTACTGTATAATGGATTGATACCCTGTAAGTTGAATATATATACACTACTGTATAATGGATACCCTGTAAGTTGAATATATATACACTACTGTATAATGGATACCCTGATACCCTGTAAGTTGAATATATATACACTAGTTGTATAATACACTACTGGATACCCTGTAAGTTGAATATATATACACTACTGTATATATATATTGATACCCTGTAAGTTGAATATATATACACTACTGTATAATGGATTGATACCCTGTAAGTTGAATATATATACACAACTGTATAATTGATACCCTGTAAGTTGAATATATATACACTACTGTATAATGGATACCCTGTAAGTTGAATATATATACACTACTGTGTAATGGATACCCTGTAAGTTGAATATATATACACTACTGTATAATGATACCCTGTAAGTTGAATATATATACACTACTGTATAATGGATTGATACCCTGTAAGTTGAATATATATACACTACTGTATAATGGATACCCTGTAAGTTGAATATATATACACTACTGTATAATGGATACCCTGTAAGTTGAATATATATACACTACTATACCCTGTAAGTTGAATATATATACACTACTGTATAATGGATACCCTGTAAGTTGAATATATATACACTACTGTATAATGGATTGATACCCTGTAAGTTGAATATATATACACTACTGTATATAATTGATACCCTGTAAGTTGAATATATATACACTACTGTATAATGGATTGATACCCTGTAAGTTGAATATATATACACTACTGTATAATGATTGATACCCTGTAAGTTGAATATATATACACTGTAACTGAATATATATACACTACTGTATAATGGATACCCTGTAAGTTGAATATATATACACTACTGTATAATGGATACCCTGTAAGTTGAATATATATACACTACTGTATAATGGATACCCTGTAAGTTGAATATATATACACTACTGTATAATGGATACCCTGTAAGTTGAATATATATACACTACTGTATAATGGATGGATACCCTGTAAGTTGAATATATATACACTACTGTATAATGGATACCCTGTAAGTTGAATATATATACACTACTGTATAATAGATACCCTGTAAGTTGAATATATATACACTACTGTATAATGGATACCCTGTAAGTTGAATATATATACACTACTGTATAATGGATACCCTGTAAGTTGAATATATATACACTACTGTATAATGGATACCCTGTAAGTTGAATATATATACACTACTGTATAATGGATTGATACCCTGTAAGTTGAATATATATACACTACTGTATAATGGATTGATACCCTGTAAGTTGAATATATATACACTACTGTATAATGGATGGATACCCTGTAAGTTGAATATATATACACTACTGTATAATGGATTGATACCCTGTAAGTTGAATATATATACACTACTGTATAATGGATAACCCTGTAAGTTGAATATATATACACTACTGTATAATGGATACCCTGTAAGTTGAATATATATACACTACTGTATAATGGATACCCTGTAAGTTGAATATATATACACTACTGTATAATGGATTGATACCCTGTAAGTTGAATATATATACACTACTGTATAATGGATACCCTGTAAGTTGAATATATATACTACTGTATAATGTACCCTGTAAGTTGAATATATATACTACTGTATAACTGTATTGATACCCTGTAAGTTGAATATATATACACTACTGTATAATGGATTGATACCCTGTAAGTTGAATATATATACACTACTGTATAATGGATTGATACCCTGTAAGTTGAATATATATACACTACTGTATAATGGATACCCTGTAAGTTGAATATATATACACTACTGTATAATGGATTACCCTGTAAGTTGAATATATATACACTACTGTATAATGGATACCCTGTAAGTTGAATATATATACACTACTGTATAATGGATACCCTGTAAGTTGAATATATATACACTACTGTATGATGGATTGATACCCCGTAAGTTAAAATATATACACTACTGTATAATGGATACCTGTAAGTTGAATATATATACACTACTGATTGATACCCTGTAAGTTGAATATATATACACTACTGTATAATGGATTGATACCCTGTAAGTTGAATATATATACACTACTGTATAATGATACCCTGAGTTACACCTGTAAGTTGAATATATATACACTACTGTATAATGGATACCCTGTAAGTTGAATATATATACACTACTGTATAATGGATTGATACCCTGTAAGTTGAATATATATACACTACTGTATAATGGTAAGTTGAATATATATACCCTGTAAGTTGAATATATATACACTACTGTATAATGGATACCCTGTAAGTTGAATATATATACACTACTGTATAATGATTGATACCCTGTAAGTTGAATATATATACACTACTGTATAATGGATACCCTGTAAGTTGATACCCTGTAAGTTGTAAGTTATATATACACTACTGTATAATGGATATAAGTTGATACCCTGTAAGTTGAATATATATACACTACTGTATAATGGATACCCTGTAAGTTGAATATATATACACTACTGTATAATGGATACCCTGTAAGTTGAATATATATACACTACTGTATAATGTAATGAATATATATACTACTGTATAATGGATTGATACCCTGTAAGTTGAATATATATACACTACTGTATAATGGATACCCTGTAAGTTGAATATATATACACTACTGTATAATGGATTGATACCCTGTAAGTTGAATATATATACACTACTGTATAATGGATACCCTGTAAGTTGAATATATATACACTACTGTATAATGGATTGATACCTGTAAGTTGAATATATATACACTACTGTATAATGGATACCCTGTAAGTTGAATATATATACACTACTGTATAATGGATACCCTGTAAGTTGAATATATATACACTACTGTATAATGGATACCCTGTAAGTTGAATATATATACACTACTGTATAATGGATTGATACCCTGTAAGTTGAATATATATACACTACTGTATAATGGATTGATACCCTGTAAGTTGAATATATATACACTACTGTATAATGGATACCCTGTAAGTTGAATATATATACACTGCTGTATAATGATTGATACCCTGTAAGTTGAATATATATACACTACTGTATAATGAATATGATACCCTGTAAGTTGAATATATATACACTACTGTATAATGGATTGATACCCTGTAAGTTGAATATATATACACTACTGTATAATGGATACCCTGTAAGTTGAATATATATACACTACTGTATAATGGATACCCTGTAAGTTGAATATATATACACTACTGTATAATGGATACCCTGTAAGTTGAATATATATACACTACTGTATAATGGTTTGATACCCTGTAAGTTGAATATATATACACTACTGTATAATGGATTGATACCCTGTAAGTTGAATATATATACACTACTGTATAATGGATTGATACCCTGTAAGTTGAATATATATACACTACTGTATAATGAATATATATACACTACTGGATACTGTATAATGGATTGACCCTGTAAGTTGAATATATATACACTACTGTATAATGGATACCCTGTAAGTTGAATATATATACACTACTGTATAATGGATACCCTGTAAGTTGAATATATATACACTACTGTATAATGGATACCCTGTAAGTTGAATATATATACACTACTGTATAATGGATTTATACCCTGTAAGTTGAATATATATACACTACTGTATAATGGATTGATACCCTGTAAGTTGAAGATATATACACTACAGTATAATGGATTGATACCCTGTAAATTGAATATATATACTACTGTATAATGGATTGATACTAAGTTGAATATATATACTACTGTATAATGGATACCCTGTAAGTTGAATATATATACACTACTGTATAATGATTGATACCCTGTAAGTTGAATATATATACACTACTGTATAATGATTGATACCCTGTAAGTTGAATATATATACACTACTGTATAATGGATACCCTGTAAGTTGAATATATATACACTACTGTATAATAAGTTGGATACCCTGTAAGTTGAATATATATACACTACTGTATAATGATTGATACCCTGTAAGTTGAATATATATACACTATAAGTTGAATATATATACACTACTGTAATAATTGATACCCTGTAAGTTGAATATATATACACTACTGTATAATGGATACCCTGTAAGTTGAATATATATACCCTTCTGTATAATGGATACCCTGTAAGTTGAATATATATACACTACTGTATAATGGATTGATACCCTGTAAGTTGAATATATATACACTACCGTATAATGGATACCCTGTAAGTTGAATATATATACACTACTGTAATGGTATAATGGATACCCTGTAAGTTGAATATATATACACTACTGTATAATGGATACCCTGTAAGTTGAATATATATACACTACTGTATAATGGATACCCTGTAAGTTGTATAATGAATATATATACACTACTGTATAATGGATACCCTGTAAGTTGAATATATATACACTACTGTATAATGGATACCCTGTAAGTTGAATATATATACACTACTGTATAATGGATACCCTGTAAGTTGATACACTACTGTATAATGGATAAGTTGAATATATATACACTACTGTATAATGGATACCCTGTAAGTTGAATATATATACACTACTGTATAATGATTGATATCCTGTAAGTTGAATATATATACACTACTATATAATAGATTGATACCCTGTAAGTTGGATATATATACACTACTGTATAATGGATTGATACCCCGTAAATTAAAATATATACACTACTGTATAATGGATACCCTGTAAGTTGAATATATATACACTACTGTATAAGTTGTAAGTTGAATATATACACTACTGTATAATGGATACCCTGTAAGTTGAATATATATACACTACTGTATAATGGATACCCTGTAAGTTGAATATATATACACTACTGTATAATGGAATGGATACCCTGTAAGTTGAATATATATACACTACTGTAAAATGGATTGATACCCTGTAAGTTGAATATATATACACTACTGTATAATGGATACCCTGTAAGTTGAATATATATACACTACTGTATAATGATTGATACCCTGTAAGTTGAATATATATACACTACTGTATAATGGATACCCTGTAAGTTGAATGTATATACACTACTGTTTAATGATACCCTGTAAGTTGAATATATATACACTACTGTATAATGGATTGATACCCTGTAAGTTGAATATATATACACTACTGTATAATGGATACCCTGTAAGTTGAATATATATACACTACTGTATAATGGATACCCTGTAAGTTGAATATATATACACTACTGTATAATGGATTGATACCCTGTAAGTTGAATATATATACACTACTGTATAATGGATACCCTGTAAGTTGAATATATATACACTACTGTATAATGGATACCCTGTAAGTTGAATATATATACACTACTGTATAATGGATTGATACCCTGTAAGTTGAATATATATACACTACTGTATAATGGATTGATACCCTGTAAGTTGAATATATATACACTACTGAATATATATAACTGTATAATGGATACCCTGTAAGTTGAATATATATACACTACTGTATAATGGATTGATACCCTGTAAGTTGAATATATATACACTACTGTATAATGGATACCCTGTAAGTTGAATATATATACACTACTGTGTAATTGATACCCTGTAAGTTGAATATATATACACTACTGTATAATGGATACCCTGTAAGTTGAATATATATACACTACTGTATAATGGATACCCTGTAAGTTGAATATATATACACTACTGTATAATGATTGATACCCTGTAAGTTGAATATATATACACTACTGTATAATGATACCCTGTAATGAATATATATACACTACTGTATAATGGATTGATACCCTGTAAGTTGAATATATATACACTACTGTATAATGGATACCCTGTAAGTTGAATATATATACACTACTGTATAATGGATTGATACCCTGTAAGTTGAATATATATACACTACTGTATAATGGATTGATACCCTGTAAGTTAAATATATATACACTACTGTATAATGGATACCCTGTAAGTTGAATATATATACTACTGTATAATGGATACCCTGTAAATGGATACCCTGTAAGTTGAATATATATACACTACTGTATAATGGATTGATACCCTGTAAGTTGAATATATATATAATGGATACCCTGTAAGTTGAATATATATACACTACTGTATAATGGATACCCTGTAAGTTGAATATATATACACTACTGTATAATGGATACCCTGTAAGTTGAATATATATACACTACTGTATAATGGATTGATACCCTGTAAGTTGAATATATATACACTACTGTATAATGGATTGATACCCTGTAAGTTGAATATATATACACTACTGTATAATGGATTGATACCCTGTAAGTTGAATATATATACACTACTGTATAATGGATTGATACCCTGTAAGTTGAATATATATACACTACTGTATAATGGATTGATACCCTGTAAGTTGAATATATATACACTACTGTATAATGATACCCTGTAAGTTGATACCCTGTAAGTTGAATATATATACACTACTGTATAATGGATACCCTGTAAGTTGAATATATATATACTGTATAACTACCCTGTAAGTTGAATGGATACCCTGTAAGTTGAATATATATACACTACTGTATAATGGATTGATACCCTGTAAGTTGAATATATATACACTACTGTATAATGGATTGATACCCTGTAAGTTGAATATATATACACTATACCCTGTAAGTTGAATATATATACACTACTGAATATATATACACTACTGTATAATGATTTATACCCTGTAAGTTGAATATATATACACTACTGTATAATGGATACCCTGTAAGTTGAATATATATACACTACTGTATAATGGATTGATACCCTGTAAGTTGAATATATATACACTACTGTATAATGGATACCCTGAAAGTTGAATATATATACCCTTCTGTATAATAGATACCCTGTAAGTTGAATATATATACACTACTGATACCCTGTAAGTTGAATATATATACACTACTGTATAATGGATACCCTGTAAGTTGAATATATATACACTACTGTATAAGTTGAATATATATACACTACTGTATGATACCCTGTAAGTTGATACCCTGTAAGTTGAATATATATACACTACTGTATAATGGATACCCTGTAAGTTGAATATATATACACTACTGTATAATGGATACCCTGTAAGTTGAATATATATACACTACTGTATAATGGATTGATACCCTGTAAGTTGAATATATATACACTACTGTATAATGGATACCCTGTAAGTTGAATATATATACACTACTGTATAATGGATTACCCTGTAAGTTGAATATATATACTACTGTATAATGATACCCTGTAAGTTGAATATATATACACTACTGTATAATGAATATATATACACTACTGTATAATGGATACCCTGTAAGTTGAATATATATACACTACTGTATAATGGAACCCTGTAAGTTGGATACCCTGTAAGTTGAATATATATACACTACTGTATAATGGATTGATACCCTGTAAGTTGAACTGTATAATGGATACCCTGTAAGTTGAATATATATACACTACTGTATAATGTAAGTTGAATATATATACACTACTGTATAATGGATACCCTGTAAGTTGAATATATATACACTACTGTATAATGGATTATACCCTGTAAGTTGAATATATATACACTACTGTATAATGGATTGATACCCTGTAAGTTGAATATATATACACTACTGTATAATGGATACCCTGTACCCTGTAAGTTGAATATATATACACTACTGTATAATGGATACCCTGTAAGTTGAATATATATATACACTACTGTATAATGGATACCCTGTAAGTTGAATATATATACACTACTGTATAATGGATTGATACCCTGTAAGTTGAATATATATACACTACTGTATAATGGATACCCTGTAAGTTGAATATATATACACTACTGTATAATGGATACCCTGTAAGTTGAATATATATACACTACTGTATAATGGATACCCTGTAAGTTGAATATATATACACTACTGTATAATGGATTGATACCCTGTAAGTTGAATATATATACACTACTGTATAATGGATTGATACCCTGTAAGTTGAATATATATACACTACTGTATAATGGATACCCTGTAAGTTGAATATATATACACTACTGTATAATGGATTGATACCCTGTAAGTTGAATATATATACACTACTGTATAATGGATACCCTGTAAGTTGAATATATATACACTACTGTATAATGGATTGATACCCTGTAAGTTGTACTGTAATGGATGGATACCCTGTAAGTTGAATATATATACACTACTGTATAATGGATTGATACCCTGTAAGTTGAATATATATACACTACTGTATAATGGATTGATACCCTGTAAGTTGAATATATATACACTACTGTATAATGGATACCCTGTAAGTTGAATATATATACACTACTGTATAATGGATACCCTGTAAGTTGAATATATATACACTACTGTATAATGGATACCCTGTAAGTTGAATATATATACACTACTGTATAATGGATACCCTGTAAGTTGAATATATATACACTACTGTAAGTTGAATATATATACACTACTGTATTGATACCCTGTAAGTTGAATATATATACACTACTGTATAATGGATTATACCCTGTAAGTTGAATATATATACACTACTGTATAATGGATTGATACCCTGTAAGTTGAATATATATATATATACACTACTGTATAATGTATAATGGATACCCTGTAAGTTGAATATATATACACTACTGTATAATGGATTGATACCCTGTAAGTTGAATATATATACACTACTGTATAATGGATACCCTGTAAGTTGAATATATATACACTACTGTATAATGGATACCCTGTAAGTTGAATATATATACACTACTGTATAATGGATTGATACCCTGTAAGTTGAATATATATACACTACTGTATAATGGATACCCTGTAAGTTGAATATATATACACTACTGTATAATGGATTGATACCCTGTAAGTTGAATATATATACACTACTGTATAATGGATTGATACCCTGTAAGTTGAATATATATACACTACTGTATAATGGATACCCTGTAAGTTGAATATATATACACTACTGTATAATGGATACCCTGTAAGTTGAATATATATACACTACTGTATAATGGATTGATACCCTGTAAGTTGAATATATATACACTACTGTATAATGGATTGATACCCTGTAAGTTGAATATATATACACTACTGTATAATGGATACCCTGTAAGTTGAATATATATACACTACTGTATAATGGATACCCTGTAAGTTGAATATATATACACTACTGTGTAATGGATACCCTGTAAGTTGAATATATATACACTACTGTAAGTTGAATATATATACACTACTGTATAATAACCCTGTAAGTTGAATATATATACACTACTGTATAATGGATATACCCTGTAAGTTGAATATATATACACTACTGTATATGGATTGATACCCTGTAAGTTGAATATATATACACTACTGTATAATGGATACCCTGTAAGTTGAATATATATACACTACTGTATAATGATACCCTGTAAGTTGAATATATATACACTACTGTATAAGTTGATACCCTGTAAGTTATATATACACTGTATAATGGATACCCTGTAAGTTGAATATATATACACTACTGTATAATGTAAGTTGATACCCTGTAAGTTGAATATATATACACTACTGTATAATGGATACCCTGTAAGTTGAATATATATACACTACTGTATAATGGATTGATACCCTGTAAGTTGAATATATATACTACTGTATAATGGATACTGTATAATGTATAATTGATACCCTGTAAGTTGAATATATATACACTACTGTATAATATAATAAGTTGAATATATATACACTACTGTATAATGGATACCCTGTAAGTTGAATATATATACACTACTGTATAATGATACCCTGTAAGTTGAATATATATACACTACTGTATAATGGATTGATACCCTGTAAGTTGAATATATATACACTACTGTATAAGATACCCTGTAAGTTGAATATATATACACTACTGTATAATGGATTGATACCCTGTAAGTTGAATATATATACACTACTGTATAATGGATACCCTGTAAGTTGAATATATATACACTACTGTATAATGGATTGATACCATGTAAGTTGAATGTATATACACTACTGTATAATGGATGCCCTGTAATGTAATATATATACACTACTGTATAATGGATACCCTGTAAGTTGAATATATATACACTACTGTATAATGGATTGATACCCTGTAAGTTGAATATATATACACTACTGTATAATGGATACCCTGTAAGTTGAATATATATACACTACTGTATAATGGATTGATACCCTGTAAGTTGAATATATATAATGAATATATATACACTACTGTATAATGGATACCCTGTAAGTTGAATATATATATACTGTATAATGGGATACCCTGTAAGTTGAATATATATACACTACTGTATAATGGATACCCTGTAAGTTGAATATATATACACTACTGTATAATGGATTGATACCCTGTAAGTTGAATATATATACACTACTGTATAATGGATACCCTGTAAGTTGAATATATATACCCTTCTGTATAATAGATACCCTGTAAGTTGAATATATATACACTACTGTATAATGGGATACCCTGTAAGTTGAATATATATACACCTGTAAGTTGAATATATATACACTACTGTATAATGGATACCCTGTAAGTTGAATATATATACACTACTGTATAATGGATACCCTGTAAGTTGAATATATATACACTACTGTATAATGGATACCCTGATACCCTGTAAGTTGAATATATATACACTATTGTATAATGGATACCCTGTAAGTTGAATATATATACACTACTGTATAATGGATTGATACCCTGTAAGTTGAATATATATACACTACTGTATAATGATACCCTGTAAGTTGAATATATATACACTACTGTATAATGGATACCCTGTAAGTTGAATATATATACACTACTGTATAATGGATACCCTGTAAGTTGAATATATATACCCACTACTGTATAATGGATACCCTGTAAGTTGAATATATATACACTACTGTATAATGGTATACCCTGTAAGTTGGATATATGGATACCCTGTAAGTTGAATATATATACACTACTGTATAAGTTGAATATATATACACTACTGTATAATGGATACCCTGTAAGTTGAATATATATACACTACTGTATAATGGATACCCTGTAAGTTGAATATATATACACTACTGTATAATGGATTGATACCCTGTAAGTTGAATATATATACACTACTGTATAATGGATACCCTGTAAGTTGAATATATATACACTACTGTATAATGGATACCCTGTAAGTTGAATATATATACACTACTGTATAATGGATACCCTGTAAGTTGAATATATATACACTAATGTATAATGGATACCCTGTGAATATATATACACTACTGTATAATGGATACCCTGTAAGTTGAATATATATACACTGTATAATGGATTGATACTGTATAATGGATTGATACCCTGTAAGTTGAATATATATACACTACTGTATAATGATTGATACCCTGTAAGTTGAATATATATACACTACTGTATAATGAATATATATACACTACTGTATAATGATACCCTGTAAGTTGAATATATATACACTACTGTATAATAATTGATACCCTGTAAGTTGAATATATATACACTACTGTATAATGGATACCCTGTAAGTTGAATATATATACACTACTGTCTAATGGATACCCTGTAAGTTGAATATATATACACTACTGTATAATGGATGATACCCTGTAAGTTGAATATATATACACTACTGTATAATGGATACCCTGTAAGTTGAATATATATACACTACTGTATAATGGATTGATACCCTGTAAGTTGAATATATATACACTACTGTATAATGGATACCCTGTAAGTTGAATATATATACACTACTGTATAATTGATACCCTGTAAGTTGAATATATATACACTACTGTATAATGGATTGATACCCTGTAAGTTGAATATATATACACTACTGTATAAATTGGAATATATATACACTACTGTATAATGGATACCCTGTAAGTTGAATATATATACACTACTGTATAATGGATACCCTGTAAGTTGAATATATATACACTACTGTATAATGGATTGATACCCTGTAAGTTGAAATATATATACACTGTATAATGGATTGATACCCTGTAAGTTGAATATATATACACTACTGTATAATGGATACCCTGTAAGTTGAATATATATACACTACTGTATAATGGATTGATACCCTGTAAGTTGAATATATATACACTACTGTATAATGGATACCCTGTAAGTTGAATATATATACACTACTCTATAATGGATGATACCCTGTAAGTTGAATATATATACTACTGTATAATGGATTGATACCCTGTAAGTTGAATATATATACACTACTGTATAATGGATACCCTGTAAGTTGAATATATATACACTACTGTATAATGGATACCCTGTAAGTTGAATATATATACACTACTGTATAATGGATTAAGTTGATACCCTGTAAGTTGAATATATATACACTACTGTATAATGGATACCCTGTAAGTTGAATATATATACACTACTGTATAATGGATTGATACCCTGTAAGTTGAATATATATACACTACTGTATAATGGATTGATACCCTGTAAGTTGAATATATATACACTACTGTATAATGGATACCCTGTAAGTTGAATATATATACACTACTGTATAATGGATTGATACCCTGTAAGTTGAATATATATACACTACTGTATAATGGATTGATACCCTGTAAGTTGAATATATATACACTACTGTATAATGGATACCCTGTAAGTTGAATATATATACACTACTGTATAATGGATTGATACCCTGTAAGTTGAATATATATACTACTACTGAATATATAATGGATACCCTGTAAGTTGAATATATATACACTACTGTATAATGGATACCCTGTAAGTTGAATATATATATAACTACTGTATAATGGTGATACCCTGTAATGAATATATATACACTACTGTATAATGGATACCCTGTAAGTTGAATATATATACACTACTGTATAATGGATACCCTGTAAGTTGAATATATATACACTACTGTATAATGGATACCCTGTAAGTTGAATATATATACACTACTGTATAATGGATTGATACCCTGTAAGTTGAATATATATACACTACTGTATAATGTTGAATATGATACCCTGTAAGTTGAATATATATACACTACTGTATAATGGATTGATACCCTGTAAGTTGAATATATATACACTACTGTATAATGGATACCCTGTAAGTTGAATATATATACACTACTGTATAATGGATTGATACCCTGTAAGTTGAATATATATACACTACTGTATAATGATACCCTGTAAGTTGAATATATATACACTACTGTATAATGGATACCCTGTAAGTTGAATATATATACACTACTGTATAATGGATACCCTGTAAGTTGAATATATATACACTACTGTATAATGGGATACCCTGTAAGTTGAATATATATACACTACTGTATAATGGATACCCTGTAAGTTGAATATATATACACTACTGTATAATGGATTACCCTGTAAGTTGAATATATATACACTACTGTATAATGATACCCTGTAAGTTGATACCCTGTAAGTTGAATATATATACACTACTGTATAATGGATTTATACCCTGTAAGTTGAATATATATACACTACTGTATAATGGATTGATACCCTGTAAGTTGAATATATATACACTACTGTATAATGGATACCCTGTAAGTTGAATATATATACACTACTGTATAATGGATACCCTGTAAGTTGAATATATATACACTACTGTATAATGGATTGATACCCTGTAAGTTGAATATATATACACTACTGTATAATGGATTGATACCCTGTAAGTTGAATATATATACACTACTGTATAATGGATACCCTGTAAGTTGAATATATATACACTACTGTATAATGGATTGATACCCTGTAAGTTGAATATATATACACTACTGTATAATGGATTGATACCCTGTAAGTTGAATATATATACACTACTGTATAATGGATACCCTGTAAGTTGAATATATATACACTACTGTATAAATGGATACCCTGTAAGTTGAATATATATACACTACTGTATAATGGATTGATACCCTGTAAGTTGAATATATATACACTACTGTATAATGGATTGATACCCTGTAAGTTGAATATATATACACTACTGTATAATGGATTATACCCTGTAAGTTGAATATATATACACTACTGTATAAATTGATACCCTGTAAGTTGAATATATATACACTACTGTATAATGGATACCCTGTAAGTTGAATATATATACACTACTGTATACCTGTACCCTGTAAGTTGAATATATATACACTACTGTATAATGGATTGATACCCTGTAAGTTGAATATATATACACTACTGTATAATGGATTGATACCCTGTAAGTTGAATATATATACACTACTGTATAATGGATTGATACCCTGTAAGTTGAATATATATACACTACTGTATAATGGATACCCTGTAAGTTGAATATATATATACTACTGTATAATGGAGTACCCTGTAAGTTGAATATATATACACTACTGTATAATGGATTAAAACCCTGTAAGTTGAATATATATACACTACTATATAATGGATACCCTGTAAGTTGAATATATATACACTACTGTATAATGGATACCCTGTAAGTTGAATATATATACACTACTGTATAATGGATTGATACACTGTAAGTTGAATATATATACATGGATACTGTTGAATATATATACACTACTGTATAATGGGATACCCTGTAAGTTGAATATATATACACTACTGTATAATGGATACCCTGTAAGTTGTAAGTTGAATATATATACACTACTGTATAATGGATACTGATACCCTGTAAGTTGAATATATATACACTACTGTATAATGGGATACCCTGTAAGTTGAATATATATACACTACTGTATACCCTGTAATGAATATATATTGATACCCTGTAAGTTGAATATATATACACTACTGTATAATGGATTGATACCCTGTAAGTTGGATACCCTGTAAGTTGAATATATATACACTACTGTATAATGGATTGATACCCTGTAAGTTGAATATATATACACTACTGTATAATGTATATGGATACCCTGTAAGTTAAATATATATACACTACTGTATAATGGATACCCTGTAAGTTGAATATATATACACTACTGTATAATGGATTGATACCCTGTAAGTTGAATATATATACACTACTGTATAATGGATTGATACCCTGTAAGTTGAATATATATACACTACTGTATAATGGATACCCTGTAAGTTGAATATATATACACTACTGTATAATGGATTAATGGATACCCTGTAAGTTGAATATATATACACTACTGTATAATGGATTGATACCCTGTAAGTTGAATATATATACACTACTGTATAAATGGATACCCTGTAAGTTGAATATATATACACTACTGTAAAATGGATTGATACCCTGTAAGTTGAATATATATACACTACTGTATAATGGATAATGGATACCCTGTAAGTTGAATATATATACACTACTGTATAATGGATTGATACCCTGTAAGTTGAATATATATACACTACTGTATAATGGATACCCTGTAAGTTGAATATATATACACTACTGTATAATGGATACCCTGTAAGTTGAATATATATACACTACTGTATAATGGATTGATACCCTGTAAGTTGAATATATATATACTACTTTATAATGGATACCCTGTGTTAAGTTGAACTGTATATATACACTGTAAGTTGAATATATATACACTACTGTATAATGGATTGATACCCTGTAAGTTGAATATATATACACTACTGTATAATGGATACCCTGTAAGTTGAATATATATACACTACTGTATAATGGATTGATACCCTGTAAGTTGAATATATATACACTACTGTATAATACACTTGATACCCTGTAAGTTGAATATATATACACTACTGTAATAATGGATACCCTGTAAGTTGAATATATATACACTACTGTATAATGGATACCCTGTAAGTTGAATATATATATACTACTATACCCTGTAAGTTGAATATATATACACTACTGTATAATGGATACCCTGTAAGTTGAATATATATACACTACTGTATAATGGATTGATACCCTGTAAGTTGAATATATATACACTACTGTATAATGGATACCCTGTAAGTTGAATATATATACACTACTGTATAATGGATACCCTGTAAGTTGAATATATATACTACTGTATAATGGATTGATACCCTGTAAGTTGAATATATATACACTATGGATTGATACCCTGTAAGTTGAATATATATACACTACTGTATAATGGATACCCTGTAAGTTGAATATATATACACTACTGTATAATGGAGTTGAATATATATACACTACCCTGTAAGTTGAAGATATATACACTACTGTATAATGGATACCCTGTAAGTTGAATATATATACACTACTCTATAATGGATGGATACCCTGTAAGTTGAATATATATACACTACTGTATAATGGATACCCTGTAAGTTGAATATATATACACTACTGTATAATGGATACCCTGTAAGTTGATACTGTATAATGGATTGATACCCTGTAAGTTGAATATATATACACTACTGTATAATGGATACCCTGTAAGTTGAATATATATACACTACTGTATAATATAACACTACTGTATAATGGATTGATACCCTGTAAGTTGAATATATATACACTACTGTATAATGGATTGATACCCTGTAAGTTGAATATATATACACTACTGTATAATGGATTGATACCCTGTAAGTTGAATATATATACACTACTGTATAATGGATACCCTGTAAGTTGAATATATATACACTACTGTATAATGGATACCCTGTAAGTTGAATATATATACACTACTGTAAGTTGAATATATATACACTACTGTATAATGGATTGATACCCTGTAAGTTGAATATATATACACTACTGTATAATGGATTGATACCCTGTAAGTTGAATATATATACACTACTGTATAATGGATACCCTGTAAGTTGAATATATATACACTACTGTATAATGGATACCCTGTAAGTTGAATATATATACACTACTGTATAATGGATGATACCCTGTAAGTTGAATATATATACACTACTGTATAATGGATACCCTGTAAGTTGAATATATATACACTACTGTATAATGGATTGATACCCTGTAAGTTGAATATATATACACTACTGTATAATGGATTGATACCCTGTAAGTTGAATATATATATACTTTATAATGGATACCCTGTAAGTTGAATATATATACTGTATAATGGATACCCTGTAAGTTGAATATATATACACTACTGTATAATGGATACCCTGTAAGTTGAATATATATACACTACTGTATAATGGAATGTTGATACTGTATAATGGATTGATACCCTGTAAGTTGAATATATATACACTACTGTATAATGGATTGATACCCTGTAAGTTGAATATATATACACTACTGTATAATGGATATACCTGTAAGTTGAATATATATACACTACTGTATAATGGATACCCTGTAAGTTGAATATATATACACTACTGTATAATGGATTGATACCCTGTAAGTTGAATATATATACACTACTGTATAATGGATTGATACCCTGTAAGTTGAATATATATACACTACTGTATAAATGGATATGACCCTGTAAGTTGAATATATATACACTACTGTATAATGGATACCCTGTAAGTTGAATATATATACACTACTGTATAATGGATTGATACCCTGTAAGTTGAATATATATACACTACTGTATAATGGATACCCTGTAAGTTGAATATATATACACTACTGTATAATGGATACCCTGTAAGTTGAATATATATACACTACTGTATAATGGATTGATACCCTGTTTGAGTTGAATATATATACACTACTGTATAATGGATACCCTGTAAGTTGAATATATATACACTACTGTATAATGGATTGATACCCTGTAAGTTGAATATATATACACTACTGTATAATGGATACCCTGTAAGTTGAATATATATACACTACTGTATACTAGTTGAATATATATATAAGTTGAATATATATACACTACTGTATAATGGATACCCTGTAAGTTGAATATATATACACTACTATAATGGAATAAGTTGAATATATATATAATGGATTGATACCCTGTAAGTTGAATATATATACACTACTGTATAATGGTAAGTTGTAAGTTATATATACACTACTGTATAATGGAATTATATACCCTGTAAGTTGAATATATATACACTACTGTATAATGGATACCCTGTAAGTTGAATATATATACACTACTGATACCCTGTAAGTTGAATATATATACACTACTGTATAATGATACCCTGTAAGTTGAATATATATACACTACTGTATAATGGATACCCTGTAAGTTGAATATATATACACTACTGTATAATGGATTGATACCCTGTAAGTTGAATATATATACACTACTGTATAATGGATACCCTGTAAGTTGAATATATATACACTACTGTATAATGGATACCCTGTAAGTTGAATATATATACACTACTGTATAATGGATTGATACCCTGTAAGTTGAATATATATACACTACTGTATAATGGATACCCTGTAAGTTGAAATATATATACACTACTGTATAATATATACACTACTGATACCCTGTAAGTTGAATATATATACACTACTGTATAATGGATTGATACCCTGTAAGTTGAATATATATACACTACTGTATAATGGATTGATACCCTGTAAGTTGAATATATATACACTACTGTATAATGGATTGATACCCTGTAAGTTGAATATATATACACTACTGTATAATGGATACCCTGTAAGTTGAATATATATACACTACTGTATAATGGATTGATACCCTGTAAGTTGAATATATATACACTACTATATAATGTATAATGGATACCCTGTAAGTTGAATATATATACACTACTGTATAATGGATACCCTGTAAGTTGAATATATATACACTACTGTATAATGGATTGATACCCTGTAAGTTGAATATATATACACTACTGTATAATGGATACCCTGTAAGTTGAATATATATACACTACTGTATAATGGATTGATACCCTGTAAGTTGAATATATATACACTACTGTATAATGGATTGATACCCTGTAAGTTGAATATATATACACTACTGTATAATGGATTGATACCCTGTAAGTTGAATATATATACACTACTGTATAATGGATTGATACCCTGTAAGTTGAATATATATACACTACTGTATAATGGATACCCTGTAAGTTGAATATATATACACTACTGTATAATGTATAATGATACCCTGTAAGTTGAATATATATACACTACTGTATAATGGATACCCTGTAAGTTGAATATATATACACTACTGTATAATGGATTGATACACTGTAAGTTGGATATATATACAGTATAATATAATGGATACCCTGTAAGTTGAATATATATACACTACTGATATAAGTTGAATATATATACACTACTGTATAATGGATACCCTGTAAGTTGAATATATATACACTACTGTATAATGGATTGATACCCTGTAAGTTGAATATATATACACTACTGTATAATGGATACCCTGTAAGTTGAATATATATACACTACTGTATAATGGATACCCTGTAAGTTGAATATATATACACTACTGTATAATGGATACCCTGTAAGTTGAATATATATACACTACCCTGTAAGTTGAATATATATACACTACTGTATAATTGATACCCTGTAAGTTGAATATATATACACTACTGTATAATGGATTGATACCCTGTAAGTTGAATATATATACACTACTGTATAATGGATTGATACCCTGTAAGTTGAATATATATACACTACTGTATAATGGATACCCTGTAAGTTGAATATATATACACTACTGTATAATGGATACCCTGTAAGTTGAATATATATACACTACTGTATAATGGATATATATACACCTGTAAGTTGTAAGTTATATATACACTACTGTATAATGGAGTTGAATATATATACACTACTGTAAGTTGAATATATATACACTACTGTATAATGGATACCCTGTAAGTTGAATATATATACACTACTGTATAATGGATACCCTGTAAGTTGAATATATATACACTACTGTATAATGGATTTATACCCTGTAAGTTGAATATATATACACTACTGTATAATGGATATGTAAGATACCCTGTAAGTTGAATATATATACACTACTGTATAATGGATTGATACCCTGTAAGTTGAATATATATACACTACTGTATAATGGATACCCTGTAAGTTGAATATATATACACTACTGTATAATGATTGATACCCTGTAAGTTGAATATATATACACTACTGTATAATGGATACCCTGTAAGTTGAATATATATACACTACTGTATAATGGATTGATACCCTGTAAGTTGAATATATATACACTATATATAATTGATACCCTGTAAGTTGAATATATATACACTACTGTATAATGATACCCTGTAAGTTGAATATATATACACCTGTAAGTACCCTGTAAGTTGAATATATATACACTACTGTATAATGGATTGATACCCTGTAAGTTTGATATATATACACTACTGTATGATGGGTTGATACCCCGTAAATTAAAATATATACACTACTGTCTAATGGATTGATACCCTGTAAGTTGAATATATATACACTACTGTATAATGATTGATACCCTGTAAGTTGAATATATATACTACTGTATAATGGATTGATACCCTGTATAATGGAGTTGATACCCTGTAAGTTGAATATATATACACTACTGTATAATGGATACCCTGTAAGTTGAATATATATACACTACTGTATAATGGATTGATACCCTGTAAGTTGAATATATATAACTACTGTATAATGGATATATATACACCTGTAAGTTGAATATATATACACTACTGTATAATGGATACCCTGTAAGTTGAATATATATACACTACTGTATAATGGATTGATACCCTGTAAGTTGAATATATATACACCTGTAAGTTGAATATATATACACTACTGTATAATGGATACCCTGAATATATATACACTACTGTACCCTGTAAGTTGAATATATATACACTACTGTATAATAGATACCTGTAAGTTAAATGTATATACACTACTGTTTAATGGATTGATACCCTGTAAGTTAAATATATATACACTACTGTATAATGGATACCCTGTAAGTTGAATATATATACACTACTGTATAATATAATAGATACCCTGTAAGTTGAATATATATACACTACTGTATAATGGATACCCTGTAAGTTGAATATATATACTCTATAATATAATGGATACCCTGTAAGTTGAATATATATACACTGATGTATAATGGATACCCTGTAAGTTGAATATATATACACTACTGTATAATGATATAATGAATATATATACACCTGTAAGTTGAATAATATATACACTACTGTATAATGGATACCCTGTAAGTTGAATATATATACACCTGTAAGATACCCTGTAAATATATATACACTACTGTATAATGGTAAGTTGATACCCTGTAAGTTGAATATATATACACTACTGTATAATGGATTGATACCCTGTAAGTTGAATATATATACACTACTGTATAATGGATTGATACCCTGTAAGTTGAATATATATACACTACTGTATAATGGATTGATACCCTGTAAGTTGAATATATATACACTACTGTATAATGGATACCCTGTAAGTTGAATATATATACACTACTGTATAATGGATACCCTGTAAGTTGAATATATATACACTACTGTATAATGGATTGATACCCTGTAAGTTGAATATATATACACTACTGTATAATGGGATACCCTGTAAGTTAAATATATATACACTACTGTATAATGGATACCCTGTAAGTTGAATATATATACACTACTGTATAATGGATTGATACCCTGTAAGTTGATACCCTGTAAGTTGTAAGTTGAATATATATACACTACTGTATAATGGATACCCTGTAAGTTGAATATATATACACTACTGTATAATGGATACCCTGTAAGTTGAATATATATACACTACTGTAAAATGGATTGATACCCTGTAAGTTGAATATATATATACTGTATAATGGATTGATACTGTAAGTTGAATATATATACTGTATAATGGATACCCTGTAAGTTGAATATATATACACTACTGTATAATGGATACCCTGTAAGTTGAATATATATACACTACTGTATAATGGATTGATACCCTGTAAGTTGAATATATATACACTACTGTATATAATTGATACCCTGTAAGTTGAACCCTGTATATATATACTGTATAATGGATACCCTGTAAGTTGAATATATATACACTACTGTATGAATATATATACACTACTGTAAATGGATACCCTGTAAGTTGAATATATATATACACTACTGTATAATGGATACCCTGTAAGTTGAATATATATACACTACTGTATAATGGATACCCTGTAAGTTGAATATATATACACTACTGTATAATGGATTGATACCCTGTAAGTTGAATATATATACACTACTGTATAATGGATTGATACCCTGTAAGTTGAATATATATACACTACTGTATAATGGATACCCTGTAAGTTGAATATATATACACTACTGTATAATGGATTGATACCCTGTAAGTTAACATATATACATACTGTATAATGGATTGATACCCTGTAAGTTGAATATATATACACTACTGTAATAATGGATACCCTGTAAGTTGAATATATATACACTACTGTATAATGGATACCCTGAAAGTTGAATATATATACACTACTGTATAATGGATTGGATACCCTGTAAGTTGAATATATATACACTACTGTATAATGGATACCCTGTAAGTTGAATATATATACACTACTGTATAATGGATTGATACCCTGTAAGTTGAATATATACTGTATATACCCAGTTAATATATATAATATAATGGATACCCTGTAAGTTGAATGTATATACACTACTGTATAATGATACCCTGTAAGTTGAATATATATACACTACTGTATAATGGATTGATACCCTGTAAGTTGAATATATATACACTACTGTATAATGGATTGATACCCTGTAAGTTGAATATATATACACTACTGTATAATGGATTGATACCCTGTAAGTTGAATATATATACACTACTGTATAATGGATTGATACCCTGTAAGTTGAATATATATACACTACTGTATAATGGATACCCTGTAAGTTGAATATATATACTCTATAGTATAATGGATACCCTGTAAGTTGAATATATATACACTACTGTATAATGGATTGATACCCTGTAAGTTGAATATATATACACTACTGTATAATGGATACCCTGTAAGTTGAATATATATACACTACTGTATAATGGATACCCTGTAAGTTGAATATATATACACTACTGTATAATGGATTGATACCCTGTAAGTTGAATATATATACACTACTGTATAATGGATACCCTGTAAGTTGAATATATATACACTACTGTATAATGGATACCCTGTAAGTTGAATATATATACACTACTGTATAATGGATACCCTGTAAGTTGAATATATATACACTACTGTATAATGGATACCCTGTAAGTTGAATATATATACACTACTGTATAATGGATACCCTGTAAGTTGAATATATATACACTACTGTATAAATGGATACCCTGTAAGTTGAATATATATACACTACTGTATAATGATTGATACCCTGTAAGTTGAATATATATACACTACTGTATAATGGATACCCTGTAAGTTGAATATATATACACTACTGTATAATGGATTGATACCCTGTAAGTTGAATATATATACACTACTGTATAATGGATTGATACCCTGTAAGTTGAATATATATACACTACTGTATAATGGATACCCTGTAAGTTGAATATATATACACTACTGTATAATGGATTGATACCCTGTAAGTTGAATATATATACACTACTGTATAATGGAATGTTGATACCCTGTAAGTTGAATATATATACACTACTGTATAATGGATACCCTGTAAGTTGAATATATATACACTACTGTATAATGGATACCCTGTAAGTTGAATATATATACACTACTGTATAATGGATTGATACCCTGTAAGTTGAATATATATACACTACTGTATAATGGATTGATACCCTGTAAGTTGAATATATATACACTACTGTATAATGGATACCCTGTAAGTTGAATATATATATACTACTGTATAATGGATTGATACCCTGTAAGTTGAATATATATACACTACTGTATAATGGATACCCTGTAAGTTGAATATATATACACTACTGTATAATGGATACCCTGTAAGTTGAATATATATACACTACTGTATAATGGATTGATACCCTGTAAGTTGAATATATATACACTACTGTATAATGTTGATACCCTGTAAGTTGAATATATATACACTACTGAATAATGGATTTATACCCTGTAAGTTGAATATATATACACTACTGTATAATGGATACCCTGTAAGTTGAATATATATACTCTATAGTATAATGGATACCCTGTAAGTTGAATATATATACACTACTGTATAATGGATACCCTGTAAGTTGAATATATATACACTACTGTATAATGGATTGATACCCTGTAAGTTGAATATATATACACTACTGTATAATGGATACCCTGTAAGTTGAATATATATACACTACTGTATAATGGATTGATACCCTGTAAGTTGAATATATATACACTACTGTATAATGTAAGTTGATACCCTGTAAGTTGGATATATATACACTACTGTATAATGGATTGATACCCTGTAAGTTGAAAATATATACACTACTGTATAATGGATACCCTGTAAGTTGAATATATATACACTACTGTAAAATGGATACCCTGTAAGTTGAATATATATACACTACTGTATAATGGATTGATACCCTGTAAGTTGAATATATATACACTACTGTATAATGGATTGATACCCTGTAAGTTGAATATATATACACTACTGTATAATGGATACCCTGTAAGTTGAATATATATACACTACTGTATAATGGATTGATACCCTGTAAGTTGAATATATATACACTACTGTATAATGGATACCCTGTAAGTTGAATATATATACACTACTGTATAATGGATACCCTGTAAGTTGAATATATATACACTACTGTATAATGGATACCCTGTAAGTTGAATATATATACACTACTGTATAATGGATTGATACCCTGTAAGTTGAATATATATACACTACTGTATAATGGATACCCTGTAAGTTGAATATATATACTACTACTGTATAATGGATACCCTGTAAGTTGAATATATATACACTACTGTATAATAGGTACCCTGTAAGTTGAATATATATACACTACTGTATAATGGATTGATACCCTGTAAGTTGAATATATATACACTACTGTATAATGGATTGATACCCTGTAAGTTGAATATATATACACTACTGTATAATGGATACCCTGTAAGTTGAATATATATACACTACTGTATAATGGATTGATACCCTGTAAGTTGAATATATATACACTACTGTATAATAAGTTGAATATATACACTACTGTATAATGGATACCCTGTAAGTTGAATATATATACACTACTGTATAATGGATTGATACCCTGTAAGTTGAATATATATACACTACTGTATAATGGATACCCTGTAAGTTGAATATATATACACTACTGTATAATGGATTGATACCCTGTAAGTTGAATATATATACACTACTGTATAATGGATTGATACCCTGTAAGTTGAATATATATACACTACTGTATAATGGATACCCTGTAAGTTGAATATATATACACTACTGTATAATGGATTGATACCCTGTAAGTTGAATATATATACACTACTGTATAATGGATACCCTGTAAGTTGAATATATATACACTACTGTATAATGGATTGATACCCTGTAAGTTGAATATATATACACTACTGTATAATGGAATGTAAGTTGATACACCTGTAAGTTGAATATATATACACTACTGTATAATGGATTGATACCCTGTAAGTTGAATATATATACACTACTGTATAATGGATACCCTGTAAGTTGAATATATATACACTACTGTATAATGGATATACCCTGTAAGTTGAATATATATACACTACTGTATAATGGATTGATACCCTGTAAGTTGAATATATATACACTACTGTATAATGGATACCCTGTAAGTTGAATATATATACACTACTGTATGATACCCTGTAAGTTGAATATATATACACTACTGTATAATGGATATACACCTGTAAGTTGAATATATATACACTACTGTATAATGGATACCCTGTAAGTTGAATATATATACACTACTGTATAACTGATTGATACCCTGTAAGTTGAATATATATACACTACTGTATACTGTATAATGGATTGATACCCTGTAAGTTGAAGTTATATATACACTACTGTATAATAAGTTGAATTGATACCCTGTAAGTTGAATATATATACACTACTGTATAATGGATACCCTGTAAGTTGAATATATATACACTACTGTATAATAAATACCCTGTAAGTTGAATATATATACACTACTGTATAATGGATTGATACCCTGTAAGTTGAATATATATACACTACTGTATAATGGATACCCTGTAAGTTGAATATATATACACTACTGGATTATAATGGTTGAATATATATACACTACTGTATAATGGATACCCTGTAAGTTGAATATATATACACTACTGTATATAATGGATACCCTGTAAGTTGAATATATATACACTACTGTATAATGTTGATACCCTGTAAGTTGAATATATATATACACTACTGTATAATGGATTGATACCCTGTAAGTTGTAAATATATATACACTACTGTATAATGGGTACCCTGTAAGTTGAATGTATATACACTACTGTATAATGGATTGATACCCTGTAAGTTGAATATATATACACTACTGTGTATAATGGATACCCTGTAAGTTGAATATATATACAGTACTCTATAATAGATTGATACCCTGTAAGTTGAATATATATACACTACTGTATAATGGATTGATACCCTGTAAGTTGAATATATATACACTACTGTATAATGGATACCCTGTAAGTTGAATATATATACACTACTGTATAATGGATACCCTGTAAGTTGAATATATATACACTACTGTATAATGGATTTAACCCTGTAAGTTGAATATATATACACTACTGTATAATGGATTGATACCCTGTAAGTTGAATATATATACACTACTGTATAATGGATACCCTGTAAGTTGAATATATATACACTACTGTATAATGGATTGATACCCTGTAAGTTGAATATATATACACTACTGTATAATGGATTGATACCCTGTAAGTTGAATATATATACACTACTGTATAATGGATACCCTGTAAGTTGAATATATATACACTACTGTATAATGGATTGATACCCTGTAAGTTGAATATATATACACTACTGTACTAATTTCATAAATTTCGTCTTTTTTTCTATGATTAATTAATTAATTATGTATGAAGTTTACTCAACCCTTTTCAAAAGTAGCTCATTTTTCTTGTTTGCCGTAAATAACAATAAAAAAATAAGACGTGTGCGCAAGTCTTAAAGTGGGTCAAAGATATTTCGTCTTTGTAAAGAAAAATAAAATATCTACTACCTTCACATATGTAGTTCTGTCTGATCTTTTTTACCAAGGAGCAGCACAAATTGAAATTTTGTGTCTAAAACAACTTTATTAAAATAATAAAACGGCTCTTTATTTGCCGTATTCAAATCATCATCCCTGACAGCTTAAGGGTGTGTGTGTGTTTTGTTATAGCAAAGCCGTATCAGGTTATCTGCTGAGCTCACCGAGGGGAATCGAACACCTGATTTTAGCGTTATAAATCCGAAGACATACGGCTGTACTGGCGGGCGGCCAACCTAACGGGAAGTACCGAAATATAAGCTGTAAAGTTTTATTTTCAGTTTGTTCTTTCGTTAATGGATTCTTTTAAAATATCTGATGAAAATAATTCAAAGTTTAGCTAATGTAAATTATGACATTTTTCCTTTAACACTTATAAAGGCTTTAACACTTGTACACTGCTGTAGGTTGTTGTAGGCCTGAGTTACAAATAACATTCAAACCTGTCTAATAGTACTAAGCCTAACGTAAAATCAAATCATTTATATAAAGAACCTAAAAAAGCGCGATAGTATAGGGATCCAAGTACGTCACGGTGAGCATATTTACTGGTAGTTTATAACGAGAATAAATTATTAGTTATAAATTAGTTTCATCACTATTTTTACTGCAGTTGAATCGGATAGTTTTGACAACCCGCTGTTAAGATTGAGTAAAATACGTAATGAATACCCGTTTATAACCTCTTATTTTATCTCTCTTCTTATATCAGTTGTTCATTTTTAGGCCTGTCATCCATTTGCCTTTGTTTCTCGTCCGTTTCTTTTGTTTTCGTATAATTATTTTTGTTTTATTGTCAAAACTATTTGTTTCTATTCATGCAGATGCTTATTTAAAATTAGAATACAAGTTTCAAAAATGATAATTTTCAATTTATTTCCATATCTCACATATGTTAGGACTTACGTAACCATGGCAGTGTTAATCAATATAAACCAATAAAAAGTAGTGAGTGTGTCTAGGTTCACGTTACGTCCGCTGCGAGCCTTACAATCGAAACTTGGTACCAGTGTTCTTAACAACGTATCACAGAGACGAGAGATGGGGTAAGCCTGCACGTGCATTAATATAACCACTGTTGCTTATAATCAAACTTTGAACTTCACTATTGATAATCCTTGGGAACTGTTAATGACGTCAACGAAAATCAAATACAACTTCAATAATTAGCTCTGCGTATTCTGAAATATCGTAAAATAAAGTAATGGTTTGGATCTACATATTCTGAATTATATTGGACTTACTAACTCTAGCTGGTAAAACAATATCAAATGGATCACAATCTAAACTAGTAGACACGACACATTCACTAAGTCTAATCTAAATGAGTCAAGACACTCAAGAGCTAAATAAGTGGACTCAACACATTTACCAAGTCTACATTAGTAGACACAAACCGCTCAACACGTCTAAACTAGTAAACTCAACACTTAAGTATACTAAACTGGTACACTTAACACATTCATCAACTTTGAATTAGTGGACTCAACACATTCACTGGGTGGCCAATGGTAGACTCAACACTAGGAGTGTGACTAGCTCTCCTTCACGACTCTCTATGATCCTGTTGTCGTTAGGTTTCCAAGTCTTAATGAAGGTAGTAATTGATTGAATAATTTGAGTAGCTAATCGTTCTATTACACGTTTTCCATAATATCCATGGAAGTCTGCTAGGAGGCACGGAAGGCTTAGAAACAAGCCTTGGATGCCTTTTGCAGGTATTACATTCTTTCTAACTGCATTTATTTACAGCAGGCTTACGTTGACGCTAAGCATGTCAGATGCAAAAGCAGGAAAAAACCTCGGATCGAGTGCGCCAACAGCAGTTGGAACAAGTGTGCCACCATCAGTTGCATCAAGTGTGCCACCATCAGTTGGATCAAGTGCGCCACCATCAGTTGGAACAAGTGTGCCACCATCAGTTGGATCAAGTGTACCACCATCAGTTGGATCAAGTGTGCCACCATCAGTTGGATCAAGTGTGCCACTGTCAGTTGGATCAAGTGTGCAACCATCAGTTGGATCAAGTGTGCCACCATCAGTTGGATCAAGTGCGCCACCATCAGTTGGATCAAGTGCGCCACCATCAGTTGGATCACGTGCGCCACCAGCAGTTATACAAAGGTTACTGATATACAAAGGGTACTGATACACAAAGGTTAGTGATACACAAAGGTTAGTGATATACAAAGGGTACTGATACACAATGGTTAGTGATACACAAAGGTTAGTGATATACAAAGGTTACTGGTACACAAAGGTTACTCATATACAAAGGTTAGTGATATACAAAGGTTACTCATATACAAAGGTTATTGATATACAAAGGTTAGTGATATACAAAGGTTAGTGATATACAAAGGTTACTGGTACACAAAGGTTACTCATATACAAAGGTTAGTGATATACAAAGGTTACTCATATACAAAGGTTATTGATATACAAAGGTTACTCATACACAAAGGTTACTGATATATAAAGGTTACTCATATACAAAGGTTATTGATATACAAAGGTTACTCAACTTTGGGGAGAACGCTTCCTACCTTTCCATCACATTTTTCCATCCTACCGCCTCTTTGACCATCAAATCTCGAGTTGAGAGATCGCCTGTTTCATTTCTAGTTGATCGTCAAAACTATTATAACTGCCTATTTCTCAGTCTGACCTGATGATTTTCTTTATGAGGTTTTGCATCATCTCTGTCCTGTCTTTTTGTTCTTGTTCTAGTTATTTTTAACCTGATATGGTTAGGATAAAGTGTTTCTCGAGGCTTGGTGCAAGGCTGTTATTCCAAAGCTTGGAAAGGATCCTTCTAATTGTTGTACAATTGCTTTTCGTCGACAGCACCCCAGCGTGGACCATCTAATTCGTTTTTAAACCTCGATCTTTCCTTGAGAGAGATCATTTTGTTTCTGTCTTCTTTGATCCTGAGAAACGTATTACAATTAATGGAGATTTGGCATTTTGTGGGACATCCATTCGTGTAGAAGGTGTGGCCAATTCCTGTTCGGTAATTGTAATTTTTTATTTGTTAAGTGATTCCAAGTTTGTGATGGTTCAATCTTTTCCCGATACTTCACATAGGACCTTGGAGTCCCTCAGTTTTGTGTTTTGAGTGTCACACTTTTCAGTATTAAGATAAATGCTATAACTCAATAACTTCCTCTAGTTGTTGCAAATGGCCTCCATGTCGACAACTTTTACATTTCTTGTCCGTCGTCAAACTTGAGAGTTATTGAGTGGCAGCTTCAAACTGCACTCACTAACATGTTGAAATGGACAACAGCATTTTGTTTTACATTCTCTTCTTCTAAAACTGTTTTTTTTTGCCATCAACATGATGATCGTGAGCTCTGTCTATGTGTTATTGTTATTACTATGGATTCAGAGGCATAATTTTAGGGATTATTTTGACAATAAGCTTACTTTCATATCTCACATTAATTATCAACGTGTCAAGTGTACAAGGACAATGAACTCCCTGCATGTGTCAAGTCTACAAGAACAATGAACTTCCTGCATGCTCCTTTTTCCACCTCTTGGAGAGTGAATTGATATTTTGTGTTGAAGATCTCTCGTGCTCTCACATGGACTACAGGTTTCAGGTCTCTGGTTCTGCCAACATCTCTGCCTTGAGGATATTGAATCCTGTACACCATCTGATGTTTTGGCTCTGCACGAGCGCCTTTTGCACTTTTATAATCCAGAGTCTTTACATTGAGTTCAATGTACTTCCTCTTCACCTCTGTCATTTGCAACTTTCTTTGCAGAATATTACCAAACCTCGATCTCTACCATAGCATCCCATTGAGGGTTGTGTGTTCCTTCTTCTGTGCTCTTTCAGAATAAATGGTCTGCCATTACTGCAATGATCAGCCTAACCCACCATGGCTTATTACCATCCCCATCTGTGAACTTTCTTTGAGTCAGCTGAGGAAGGCGGATACTTCCGACTGGAATTACTATCTTTCGTTTGCTGAATATCTTTTGGACTATAATTCTGTTCCAGTTTTTACGGACAGTTCGAAACCAGGTGGCTCTGTAGGCATTTCCATAACTGGCTTTGTGGCTTGGTGTATGCTTACAAAATTCTATTTAGTTTTGTGTTCACTGCCAAGTTGTTCTCTTGCTGTGCATCATGTAGATGCTGAGATATACACTAATTGTTCTATTTATACGGACTTTCTTAATTCGTTATTGGTTCTACTCTCATAGGTATTCAGAAACGATTGGTCCACTTTTCACTGTTTTCGCTTTCTATTTATTCTTTCTGGATATCTAGCCATGTTTGTATTCGCGGAAACAAGCTTGCTGAAACTGCGCTAAGTCCATCTGTTCTGACGTTATCACAGCCGTGTCTGTTCCATATATGAACTACGGTTCTATGATCAGGGCCCGGCTTACGCCATTTAGCAGTTATTTTGGGGTGAGCAAATTCATAACAACCTTTTCCAGATCAAACTCGCTGTTGTTTGTTGTTGTTCTCGTGAGAATCGAAGTTGTCTTGTGTAGGTTACACATTGTTTACAGTTTTTAATCCATTTGTTTGTACGTCTGATTGATCAATGCCTGGCTTTCCTGATACTCACGTTACACATGTTACTTGCGTGCTATTGTTATAACTTTGAGTGGCAGCACCATATTAGACATGTATTTTCTGTTCCTAACATTGGATGGTGTCATTGGCGACGGTGACATTGCTCAACTTAAATGTGTTTTTAGCTTCTTTAAATCTATTCGTCTTCTTACCGCTATTTACCAACGTGTTTATATTATTTCGTTTTTAACTTGTTTCACTTCTTGTTTTATTTTTACACTATTTTTGTTTGGCGCAGATAGCTTCGTTGTTTTAGGAATCACATAAGAGTTTTTTATTCTACTTTTAGGTGGATGAGGTTTTCATTTTCTGCCCATCCCTGACACTTTGAGTTGGTCATAATTTGATATACTGTGGCCTAGTCAGTTGGTTGTTCAGATTAAGTTGTAGGTTACAAATTATGAGTTATTCTTTCTTCTTTAGCGTCCACCATCTTTAGTTGAGTCTATTATTTTGAAGTGTTTACTTTTTAGTTTTCGCAACAGTCTTTGCTAAGGTGGTTGTAAATGCCAGAGTTATTGAAAAGGCTGTTATGCGCATGCTCGTTGATTCTAATAACAAAGGCTCAAGTCGTTGACCCAATATAGACTTGTCTGCAGCAAAAACACAAATATTTCTAAACTACCAGAGATTTTTACGAAAGACATATTTGGTTTTTAAAGAGGCGAACAGGGTGCAACTGTTTGTTTAGTTTGAAGATTAGTCTTAGATAAGTTTATTGTAGCATGGGTTCTAAGAACGGCTGATATAGTGTTCAAACTTCAATTAAAATAAAGTACAGAAAAATATTTCGACCGTTTTAGATCATCTTCAGGTTAACAAAGAGACATGTATATGCCCAACAACGATCAGTTACAAACTCTCTTTGTTAACCTGAAGATGACCTAAGAAGGTCTAAACGTTGTTCTGTACTTTATTGTAATTAAAGTTTTAGCACCATATTATTGTAATTGAAGTTTTAACACCATATTATTGTAATTAAAGTTTCAACACCACATCAACATCTTTAAAATAGATTTTTACTTCAAGTGGGTTTCTCGTGATCGTGATTTTTTTATAGGAAGTTTTTGATTTTAATTTTTAGTTTGATGCATTGGGAAACGTATAAACTTACCAGCTAAATAAGGTGAACAACACAAAATTCGTGACCTCAACGTTCCCAAATGTTCTATCATCTTGATGTAACTATTCAACTGAATATTCTTCTTCTAAACTGATATCAAATAAATTTTATTCATTCTATTTTCAACGAAGTACGTTGTGTTCCCTAGAACTGCGGATCAAAGGGGATTTCTTTTGTGACGTGATGTTTTAAAATACAACTCTAAATCAATAGATAGCTCAAGTTAACCGGTTACGGCTAGAAACGATCGAACATGTATATCAAAAAGGGTATGATATGGTAACAATTAAGGAGGCGTATTTTAGCCATTTTATGATTAAAGAAATAAAGTCGTCCGTGATAATGGAAAGTGTTCTATGAAGCAGTAACTACGTTTACTGGTATAAAGTTTTTAATTTTTAGAAAAATATTTTATGAAGTCTGAATACAAGAAGAGATCAGTTGTTCACTTGAACGTGCACTAGTGTTGTTCAGTTGCCTATGGTTACAAAGAAAAACAAATTTGGTGAAGGAATTCATTTGTAACATTACTGAGCGGACTTTGTCCAAAATAACGGATGTGGTAGTAATATGGAAGCCGCAAAAAAAAAAGCTAAACAACAGAAATCAGTTCAATGGCTGATTATAAAAGAAATGGTTTAGTTAAGGTAGAGACTGCTAATTAGAATACAGTTTTTAACACTTTCCAATCCTGTGTTTTCTAAACAGGATCAACCTGAAGTGGATTCATTTCTAATATGTTATTGAGTCTCGAAAACGGGTTTACTATCTAGAAAGATTTCATATTCAAACCTATGTAAGCCCAAACCTATGTAATGAGGTATCACACAGCTGTGTCAATCACAGGTTTTATAATCCGGTTTATAGCGTTTTTAGTTCCCTGACATACCGCTGGGGGCACATGTTTGATGAGACAGGAAAATTTTACCACTTTTTTCAACTATTTGGATTTTAAGAAATCTTCGTATCAAAACCTTAATGTGTTTACTTTTGAATGAGTCGTAATATGTGATATTCTACCGGTATAATGAGGCAAGTTTCTGGTTATTTGACAAACATCTTAGAATGATTCACTAACACTGTAGAATTTCAGCAGAACTCAATGAAACACACTCGTGTTTTATTAAACACCTAATTGTAAGAAATTATTAAATGAAACGAACGTATGGTGTTGGAGAAAGCGCTGGTGAATGAAAACTGTTTTTTAACAGAGGGGGGGTGCAACCCCCACTGGCCATACCAAAATTGTGTAGTTTAATGGGAAATCAGAAATATAAAGTATTGATCATCTCAATTAGAATATTTTTTGCTGCATTTATATGCAAAACATCACTGATTTTTGCTGTATGTTTACTTGTAACATGTTATTTAGGAATACATGAAAGTTCATTGTCACATGTTGTGTAATTCAGTATAGTGTTGTACGATTACTTGTAACATGCACTATGTTCTGTAATTCAGTATAGTGCTGTACGATTACTTGTAACATGCACTATGTTGTGTAATTCAGTATAGTGCTGTACGATTACTTGTAACTTGATATTTTAGAATAAAATCAATAAATAAGAGTTCATAGTCATATATGTTTCTTTTATTTGTTTCTGAATTAATTTCATGAAACTAACCTTGCAGTAACAAGGAAAAGTTTACTTGGGGTCGGGTTTAAGTCACTGTTACTTAGTCGGTCATCCCCCCCCACCAAAAAATCCTGTATCCACCACTGTTTTTCAAGTCATAAATAATTTTACGTGGAAATATTTATTGTTGACTGAAGCGTATCACAGAGAAAGCACTAAAATTAGTTAGTTTGTTTGTTTTTTGGAATTTCGCACAAAGCTACTCGAGGGCTATCTGTGCTAGCCGTCCCTAATTTAGCAGTGTAAGACTAGAGGGAAAGCAGGTAGTCATCACCACCCACCGCCAACTCTTGGGCTACTCTTTTACCAACGAATAGTGGGATTGACCATAACATTATAACCCTTCTACGGCTGAAAGGGCGAGCATGTTTGGCGCGACCCGCGACCCTCAGATTACGAGTCGCACGCCTTAACACGCTTGGCCATGCTAGGCCACTAAAATTAGTAAACATATTATATTATTTATTGAAAAGTTCACCAGTGGCATACCGGTAAGTCTGCAAACTCATACCACTAAAACGTGGTTTAGATACACGTGTTGGGCAGAGCAAAGATAGCTCATTGTGCAGCTTTGTGCTCAATTATAAAGAAACAATTAATTGAAAAAATGTCGAATGAAAAGCGCTGTTGTGTGAAAGTACTCACTTAAAGCTATTGTTAACTAACAAAGACTGTAAAAGATTTTGGTAAAACAGAAGTGTTGTATAAAAAAACTGTTTAACATATGACGTATTAGTAAACAGTTTAAAGAAATACATTATTCTACCAATTAACATGAATTATTTGCCGTGATTGGCTGCGAACGGTAAGAAATATTTTCAATACTTCCATGAATAGCTGGTCAACAAATACCATCCATGTTCCAAGTTGTCCAGACAGATGCCATGAGTGCGTGATGTTGCAGCGAAACTTTACAGACAACGCTTTTATATTTAGACAGTGAAAAGCTTGATGAGTCATTTAGACTAACTTTACAAACAGCATCAGAGATTTCGCCAGCATTTAACGCAGACTTTCTACTGAAGTTAAACAGGTCCATACTTTATACGCTGATTGGCATGACCACATGATGGAAATCAAACACTCTGGAAATCTTACTAGTTTATTATTGATTCTTAAACTGAGATAAACAACAACTCTTTAATAAAATTTTGAACATTAAGATGTATATAGACATTTGATATTTGATAGTGGTAACTAATTAATAAGATAATAGTTATATTGCTTATAATTAAACACAAAATTGCACAATGGGCTATCTGTGCTCTGCCCACAACGGGTATCGAAACAAGGTTTCTTGCGCAGACATACCACTATGGTATTAAGAGTTAAGAATTTAGTTTAAAGTTGTACGTGAAACAATGAACGAGAAACAATTTCGTTTCAGAGACATCGTGATACTACGTCAACAACAAACAAAAGGGAATTCTCAATAGTCGTAGCACTTGAAAGTATTTTAGGAATGATTGCAGAAAATTAATCTATAAGACTTTTTTTTCATTAACTATGTTTTTGTGTGTGGGGCTCTCGTACATCCGATTTGATTTTATGACTCTTCAATACCTGTACCAGCCTACTCTGAACATTTAGATAAATTTTAGCTGATTAATTAAAAAGGCTTTGGGCGTGGTCAAATACATCGGTAGAAAGGATTTGTGTTCTGGGTCAAAAACTGTGATTAGTTTTTAACTCGGTCAAGAGATAACGGAGTTATGAGATAAAAGTTTGTACTTGGAAAAAAAACGTAATAATTCTATGAGCCGCTAGGCGGCGGCTAGTAAAAAAATGAAAAAAATCGTTTACGTTTTTTATTCTTCATGAAACGTCAGCAGATAGCCCGAAGTGGCTTTGCTATAAAAAAACACACACTCATGAAACATGGAGTTGAAAAGTATTGGAAAAATACAGAAACAAATCAATCTACCGGTGAGAAAGTGAAACATTTACTTGCGTGGAAACATCTACACGGTTTACGAAGGGTGATTGAATTACTTCTAGTAAACATGCGCTATAATTTTCTCCCAATGCTACAGCGGTATGTCTGCGAACTTTACATGCTAGAAACAGGATTTCCGTCCCCATGGTGAGCAGAAATTGATAGTACTTATGCTTCACTTCAAACAAAATCGTTGGACTTCATAACAGAAGAGACAGCGAATTAAGAGAAGCTAATTAATATTGTCGTGTACACAGTAAATGTATTTAAACTGGAAACTTGCAAGCATAAAAAAAAACACGTCATTTTAAACTAGATGTTTGTGGCTGCATATTGCATTCTTGTACATCATGTGTTCAAAGATGTCACAGTACATGTTTATGTCGTGGTATAACCTACTGTTTCACTATATCTATAAAGGCTTGTCTCTGTACACCTCATGTTTATCTCTCGGTATAATATTCTGTTTCACTATGATTAAAAAAGTCTGTTTCTGTACACTTGATGTTTATGTCTCATTATATCATTCTGTTTCACTACATTTATAAAAGTATATATCTCTCTACCTCATGTCTATTTCTCGGTATATTCTTCTGTTTAACTATGTTTATAAAGATCTGTCTCTGTACACCTCATGATTATGTCTCGGTAGATCATACTGTTTAACTATATTTGTAGTGGTCTGTCTCTGTATAAACCTTTCATTCGCTATGTTTATAAAGGTATGTCTGTCTACACTTCCTGTTTATCATAGAATACAGAAACATGATTACAGCAAACGCACCCCTTAAACAAGTCCAGAATCTCACCATTCGACTGTCCTATCGTCTCCCTGCATACACACCGACTGCCTACCTCGAGAAAACAAGCAACATCCCTGCCCTCAAGAATAGACTAATCACTCCAGCATCTAACTACTATAAAAATCATGTAATCGTACCCAATTAACAAGGCAGTTTCCAGAACTGGCAGCCACCCTGCGAACATGGAAGCGATACCTCTCTCCGTACAACTTTATTCACGCCCTGAATGAAAACTTAAATATCTAATCATAACTGCTATTGAACTTTCACTGTTGGGCATTGGTAAGGTACATTATTCGGCGCCCTACCTGTGAAAGTGAGTTTTTTCGGGGTACTCTCGACCCCCCCTCCCAGCAAAATTTCAGTTTTATTGGACCTATAGATCTCAGCCCTGTAAAAAGGCCCGTCATTAAGTATCAACATTTTCATAAACTATCGGCTTGACCTGCTGGCTATATATCTCCGTGCTCATTCAACTGCGACCACATCTACGACAGGTTACACTGGGGAACACTCATTTTGTTGCATTTAAAAAAAGACCTTTCTATAGTCAATTTGAGTGTGTTGATTTCAAATCTGAAGTCGGTTTTTGTCTGCAAGCTACAGATTTTATGCAATTTGACATTTTTATTTATTTTTTAATGTTTCGTTATTATAGGAAATTATAGGAATAGCTTATCAATTTGTTTGTGTATTTTATTCAGGTAGGAATTTACGTTTGTAACTTTTGCGTTTGTACACTTCATCTGGACAATCTCGTTTAATGCTCCAGCAGTAGTTAGCCATCATACTTTTGTCCCAGCGCCCTTGGTAGCGTTCTTCCATGACCTTTAGGTCTTGGTGGAATCGTTCTCCTTGTTCGTCACTCACAGCCCCCAGGTTGTCAGGGAACTTATCAAGGTGGCTGTTCAGAAAATGAAGCTTGATGCTCATGTTGCACCCGAGATCACGAAAAGCGAGGAGCATTCTGTTCACAAGTTCACTGTAGTTCTCCGCCTTATTGTTTCCAAGGAAGTTCTGAACGACTGCCACAAAGAATAACCATGCTGCCTTTTCTAAAGCGGTCATCAAACTGATTATCACGAATTAGGGTTTGAATCTGTGGGCCATCAAACACGCCTGCTTTGATCTTCTCAAATGATAACCCTGGAAAAGCTGTGATGATGTGTAGGAAACGTTCACCTTCGGTTTCCAGTGCCTTGAAAAATTGCTTCATCAAACCTAATTTGATGTGAAGAGGAGGAAAGATGATCTTATCTCTGCTTACAATTGGGTCTTGTATGATATTTGGCATGCCTGCTTCAAGGGTGTCACGAATAGGCCAGTCCTTCTGGACCCAATGTCTGTCTCGTGCTCGGCTGTCCCACATACAGAGGATACATGGAAACTTGGTGAAACCTTTCTGTTGTCCAAGAAGAAAGTTGACCATCTTTAAGTCTACACAAATGATCCAATTGTTATCATGATATTTTAATAAGTCCATGACCATTCTCATATCATCATAGTCTTCTCGCAAATGCACTGAGTGACCGACAGGTACTGCTCCATAAACATTCCCATTCTGTAAAAGAACACACTTTAGACTGCGTTTTGAACTGTCTAAAAAGAGTCTCCATTCAGTAGGACTATAGTAAGGTACACCCAGTTCTTTGAGAAGCCCTTGGATGTCATGGCAGTAAACAACCTGTCTGTCTTCTGAAAAGAAGGTCACAAAAAGCTAGTCACGCTTTCTGAAATATGATACTTTAACAGAGTGATCAACAAGATTTCTGTCTTGTAATCTTGATGCCAAAAGCTCTGCTGCTTTCTTTGAAAGACCTAAATCCCGCACTAAATCATTCAGTTCAGCCTGGGGAAGAGGCTTGGGGACGGGGAAAGGTTCAGTTTCTGAAGAACAGTTCTCCGATTGTGTACACTTTTCTGACAATTCACTGTCACAACTGTCTTGTTCACTTGTATCATGTCCAATGTCTTTATCGTCCAATGAAGGCAAGCCTTTGAAAACTGGAACAGGAACTTCTTCAGAGTGCGGAGCAGGCCGAATAGCTGAGGGAATGTTCGGATACGTAATCTTATGTCGGTTTTCTTCCCAACACCCGTTGTGTTTACCATGCAGAAATAACAGTCAGTTACATGGTTGGTGGGTTCCCGCCAAATCATTGGAACACCAAAAGGCAGACCATTGCGTTTTCCTTTGGTCCAGTCTCGAAGCATTTCCTCACAATTGTGGCACACAACATGAGGAGCCCATTGCTTGTCTTGATCACCAAGATGAACTTCAAAATATGCCTTGTAGGCACGCTTGACGACGAAGATATGTTACGTCTCTGACGATTGAGTGTGTAGCATCCACATATGTAGCAGAAGGCATCAGGCTTGTTTCTGCAATGATATCTATTTTTGGAAGCCATGTTTGATCTGAAACGAAAGAAGAATGATCAAAATATTAGAAGCTATCTACATATATGGACGTGAAAATGCTTATACATGGTTTACGCAAGTTCACATTTGTACAATTTCATTAACCTCAAATTGCATACAAACTAGAGCTTGTAGAGAAAAACTAATTTCAGATTTGAAATCAGCGCCTAAAACTCCTTCAGAATCAGTTAAAATATCCAATGCAACTCAAAGTTACTGAAAAAGTGTTCCCCAGTGTTATCTTCGAGAAAGTGTAAGCTGAATTTCTTGTCTGACTCTTCACGCGCATTCTGGCTCGCTGACCCCGTTCACAGCTTAGACCGACGCTCCCCAAAGAGATATAAAATCTGTCAACTTCACAAGGTCATTTGATACCACCACTCTAGATTAGTAAATAAAAGCTCAGTTAACAAGTTTCAAAATTATATGCTAAATTTACTCTAGCCGCGTGTGGGGTGAAGATAAACAATAGTTTCTGACCGCCCCGGGTTATTTTTCGCCTCCCTTAGGAGAACGAAATAATAATTTAACCCAACTACCAACCAAGAAACACACACTTCCTGTTTATGTCAAGGTAAAACCTTCTTTTTCACTGTTTATGTCAAGGTAAAACCTTCTTTTTCACTGTTTATGTCAAGGTAAAACCTTCTCTTTCACTGTTTATAAAGATGCGTCTCTCAACATCTCATCTTTATATTCTCTTGTTTCACAATGTATATAAATGTCTGACTCTGTGCACTGCATGTCTATGTTTTGGTATATTCTTGTGTTTTAATATGCTTATAAAGGCCTGTCTCTGTACACCTCATATTTATGTTTCGGTATATTCTTGTGTTTTAATATGTTTATAAAGGCCTGTCTCTGTACACCTCATATTTATGTTTCGGTATATTCTTGTGTTTTAATATGTTTATAAAGGCCTGTCTCTGTACACCTCATGTTTATGTTTCGGTATATTCTTGTGTTTTAATATGTTTATAAAGGCCTGTCTCTGCACACTGCATGTTTATGTCTTGTTATAAATTTTCACTTTCTGTATTCTTATAAAATTCTGTCTATTCTTTAATTCTCGGTATAACTTTCTGTTTCACTATAATTTAATTCTCTACAACACGTGTTTGTGTCTCCCTATATCCTCTGTTTCACAATGCTTAAAAATCTTTCTCTGTACACCTCGTGTTTATATATTAGTATAACCTTCCTTTTCACTATGTTTAAAATGGTCTGTCTTTTTACAACTAATGTTTTTTACAACTCATGTTTATGTCTCAGTACATTTTATGTTTATTTCTCAGTATATCTTTCTGTTTCACTATGTTTATCAAGGTCTGTCTCTGTACACCTCATGTTTATGTCTCGGTATAATCTTCTGTTTCACTATGTTTATCAAGGTCTGTCAATGTACACCTCATGTTTATGTCTCGGTATAATCTTCTGTTTCACTATGCTTATCAAGGTCTGTCAATGTACACCTCATGTTTGTCTCGGTATAATCTTTGCTTCACTATGTTTATCAAGGTCTGTCAATGTACACCTCATGTTTATGTCTCGGTATAAACTTCTGTTTCACTATGTTAATCAAGGTCTGTCAATGTACACCTCATGTTTATGTCTCGGTATAAACTTCTGTTTCACTATGTTTATCAAGGTCTGTCAATGCACACCTCATGTTTATGTCTCGGTATAAACTTCTGTTTCACTATGTTTATCAAGGTCTGTCAATGTACACCTCATGTTTATGTCTCGGTATAATCTTTGCTTCACTATGTTTATCAAGGTCTGTGAATGTACACCTTATGTTTATATTTCGGTATAATCTTATCTATCACTATGTTTATAAGGTATGTCTCGGTATAATCTTCTGTTTCACTATGTTTATCAAGGTCTGTCAATGTACACCTCATGTTTATGTCTCGGTATAAACTTCTGTTTCACTATGTTTATCAAGGTCTGTCAATGTACACCTTATGTTTATATTTCGGTATAATCTTATCTATCACTATGTTTACCAAGGTCTGTCAATGTACACCTCATGTTTATGTCTCGGTATAAACTTCTGTTTCACTATGTTTATCAAGGTCTGTCAATGTACACCTCATGTTTATGTTTCGGTATAAACTTCTGTTTCACTATGTTTATCAAGGTCTGTCAATGTACACCTCATGTTTGTCTCGGTATAATCTTTGTTTCACTATGTTTATCAAGGTCTGTGAATGTACACCTTATGTTTATATTTCGGTATAATCTTATCTATCACTATGTTTATAAGGTATGTCTCGGTATAATCTTCTGTTTCACTATGTTTATCAAGGTCTGTCAATGTACACCTCATGTTTGTCTCGGTATAATCTTATCTATCACTATGTTTATCAAGGTCTGTCAATGTACACCTTATGTTTATATTTCGGTATAATCTTATCTATCACTATGTTTATCAAGGTCTGTCAATGTACACCTTATGTTTATATTTCGGTATAATCTTATCTATCACTATGTTTATCAAGGTCTGTCAATGTACACCTCATGTTTGTCTCAGTATAATCTTTGCTTCACTATGTTTATCAAGGTCTGTCAATGTACACCTCATGTTTGTCTCGGTATACTCTTATCTATCACTATGTTTATCAAGGTCTGTCAATGTACACCTCATGTTTATGTCTCGGTATAAACTTCTGTTTCACTATGTTTATCAAGGTCTGTCAATGTACACCTCATGTTTATGTCTCGGTATAAACTTCTGTTTCACTATGTTTATTAAGGTTTGTCAATGTACACCTCATGTTTATGTCTCGGTATAAACATCTGTTTCACTATGTTTATCAAGGTCTGTCAATGTACACCTCATGTTTATATTTCGGTATAATCTTATCTATCACTATGTTTACCAAGGTCTGTCAAAGTACACCTCATGTTTATGTCTCGGTATAAACTTCTGTTTCACTTTGTTTATCAAGGTCTGTCAATGTACACCTCATGTTTATGTTTCGGTATAATCTTCTGTTTCACTATGTTTATTAAGGTTTGTCAATGTACACCTCATGTTTATGTCTCGGTATAAACTTCTGTTTCACTTTGTTTATCATGGTCTGTCAATGTAGACCTCATGTTTATGTTTCGGTATAATCTTCTGTTTCACTATGTTTATCAAGGTCTGTCAATGTACACCTCATGTTTATGTCTCGGTATAAACTTCTGTTACACTATGTTTATCAAGGTCTGTCAATGTACACCTCATGTTTGTCTCGGTATAATCTTTGCTTCACTATGTTTATTAAGGTCTGTGAATGTACACCTTATGTTTATATTTCGGTATAATCTTATCTATCACTATGTTTATAAGGTCTGTCTCGGTATAATCTTATCTATCACTATGTTTATCAAGGTCTGTCAAAGTACACCTTATGTTTATATTTCGGTATAATCTTATCTATCACTATGTTTATCAAGGTCTGTCAATGTACACCTTATGTTTATATTTCGGTATAATCTTATCTATCACTATGTTTATCAATGTCTGTCAATGTACATCTCATATTTATGTGTCAGTATAAACTACTTTTAAGTATGTTTATAAAGCTTCTTGTCTGTACACCTCATGTTTATATCTCGGTATAAACTTTTGTTTCACTATGTTTATAAAAGGCTGACTCTGGACACCTCATGTTTATGTTTCGGTACAACTTTGTGCTTTAATATGTTTATAAAGGTATGTCTCTGTACATCATATGCTTAAGTCTCGGTATAACTTTCTGTTTCTCTATTTTCACAAAAGCCTGTCTCTGAACACATCATTTTTATGTCTCTGCATATTCTTCTGTTTAATTTTGTCAGAGATGCCAACCATTACGAGTTGAACGTAATCATTATGATTTTGGTGTATACATTACGACTATACGCTCATACAGACAAATATTACGAGTTGTTGCAACTCCCTTATTATTATACATTATATAGGCCTATACAATAAAGTGATAAATTGTTCCCCTAGGGCTTGGAAGGGGTGAAAAGAAAATTTCTAGTGAGATACAAATACATTTTGATAATAAATAAAAGACATAGTCAAAATGGCTACTTGTGATAATCATGTTTGTGCTTGAAATAATAAAAAATATTTGTATCTCCGACGTCTACCAATAGTTTGAGTGCGGTGCTTCTCCATACTGGGTACGAGGGGGAATCCATAGTTACGTCATCAATGCTTGTCAGCCAATCAGCGCTCGCGTAGATGGGTATATCTCGTTTTCTAAGCGGCATAGAAACACCAATGCGATCTTTCACAAGATGGAAAAAAGAAGCCTTGTTCACCAGATTGTCTTGTTTCTGGCAAATCTAAAAGGACTAAAACTGTGAATCAAACATTTAGGAAAGAGTATAGTGCAAAATATCCGGTCATTGCATCAAAAGTCAGTGACAGTCATGCGTTTGGTACAGTTTGTCACATCAATTTTTCTGTGGCACATAGCGAGATAAACGATTGTTCCAGACATACAAAATCGGCATCTCACCAACAAAAGGCTGAGGCGAAGACAAAAACGATGCAGATAACGAAATTTATGAGTAAGAATTCAGAATATGAAAACGATTTTTTTTAAATTTATTTATTAAATACACAAAACACAGTCATAAATGAGCAATCTATAGCAGTAATAAATAATAATAGTTATAATAATAATATAATAATAAACAGCTTAGAGACATTGATCAGGCCTAGTAGCCGCAAATGATAAAGAGCTCTGTCTACCATCATTATGCTCAGTCATTTGAAATGGTTGGCATCTCTGCTATGTTTATAAAAAAAAAATATCTGTACACCTTATGTTCATATCTCTGTATATCTTACTCTTTGACTATATTTTGAAAGTTCTGTTTTTGCACATATAATGTTTATATCTCGGTATAACCTTGTGTTTCACTATGTTTATAAAAGTCTAAAATTGCACACCTCATGTTTATGTCTCGGTATACCCTTCCGTTTTATTGTTTATGAAAGATTGTCTCGGTATACCCTTCCGTTTTACTGTTTATGAAAGATTGTCTCGGTATACCCTTCCGTTTTACTGTTTATGAAAGATTGTCACGGTATATCCTTCTCTTTAACTATGTTTATAAAGCTCTGTCTCTGCACTTGGTTTTTATGTCTCGGTATAAACTTGTGTTTAACTATGTTTATAAAGTCTGTCTCTGTACACTTCACGTGTATATCACGGTATAACCTTATCTATCATTATATTTATAAAGACCTGACTCTACACACCTCATGTTTATGTCTTGGTATAACATTTTGTTTCATTATTTTTATATAGAACAGTCCCTGTGCACCGCATGTTTATGTCTTGGTATAACCTTTTGTTTCATTATTTTTATACAGAACAGTCCCTGTGCACCGCATGTTTATGTCTTGGTATAACCTTTTGTTTCATTATTTTTATACAGAACAGTCCCTGTGCACCGCATGTTTATGTCTTGGTATAACCTTTTGTTTCATTATTTTTATAAAGATCTGTCCCTGTGCACCGCATGTTTATGTCTTGGTATAACCTTTTGTTTCATTATTTTTATACAGAACAGTCCCTGTGCACTTTGTGTTTATGTCTCGGTATAACCTTTTGTTTCACTATGTTTATAAAAGTCTGTTTCCATACACCTCATGTTTATGTCTCGGTATAAACTTCTGTTTCACTATGTTTATAAAAGTCTGTTTCTATACACCTCATGTTTATGTCTCGGCATATTTTTTTGTTTTACAATGTTGATAAAGGTCTGTTTCTGCACACCTCATGTTTGTGCGTCGGTATAAACTTCTGTTTACTAGGTTTATGAAGGACTGTCTTTATACGCTTGTTGTTGATGTCTCGGTATAACCTTTTGTTTCACCAGTTCTATCCATGACAGATTGAATCTCAAGCGATCTATTCAGCTCTACTCCTTCCAGAAAACTGATACAACTGCTGGATTCACACTTAGTGTTTTTCTCAGTCACGTTAAATCAATACACATCAATATGAAAATCACCTGTAAACAGGTGAAAAAAAAACAAACTATTAAACAAATATCATTTCTTAACCTCAAGATCACTAGAACTGATACACAATTCAAAACAGAAATCTACAGAAAAATCACTCATACTAAATTCTACATTCCCTGGGACTCAGCACATGAAACAAAACAAAAACTCAACATACTAAGAAACCAAATAAACACAACCATAAAACTATGTTCACCAGATAAAAGTAACGATGAAGTCAACAAAATAAAACAATACTTCATCAACATCAACAAATTTCCTCAAAAACTGTGAAAAAACAATATACGCTCACACCTAAATCAAGAACAAACAACAATAATTTTCAAGGTAAAACAAACTCATATTGATGTACATCATACGATCCCGACATTAGCGGTAAAATAAACAACATTTGGAAAAATATTGTAACAAAACACAACATTCCAGTTAATACCAAATTTATTGAAAAATCAGGAACAAAACTAAAGTCCATACTGTGTAAAAACTACACTGACAAACACTACTTTAACATAACTTATAAAATACAATGTGATAACTGACACGATTTCTACATTGAAGAAACAAGAAGAAAAATATAAACAAACGCAAAATGAAAAAGCCCGACATATACAGCAACTGAAACCAAAATTAAACCAGTATAGAGGAACACCTATATACCCGCTTATACTCTCGTCCCTAAAACACGTCCATCAACGGTCACATTCAAACTCCCTTTTTCTTAACCTGTAGACTATTTAGGAACTTTGAAACGTTCCTATCCTCTTATCAATAAAAGTGTTAATACCCATACTAGCCGTTCTTAAATAGAAAATAACAATAATAATTGAACTTTATCACTTACATTGTTGATCAACAAAAATGATCCAGCTAATATGGAAACACAATAACAATAAGACAAGAACTCCATCATTTATTTACATTGAGATCAAGAGAAATCATCCAGCTAATATAAAAACACAATAACAATAAGACAAGAACTCGATCATTTACATTGTTGATCAACAGAAATCATCCAGCTAATATAGAAACACAATAACAATAAGACAAAAACTCGATCATTTACATTGTTGATCAAGAGAAATCATTCAGCTAATATGGAAACACAATAACAATAAGACAAGAACTCGATCATTTACATTGTTGATCAACAGAAATCATACAGCTAATATAGAAACACAATAACAATAAGACAAGAACTCGATCATTTACATTGTTGATCAAGAGAAATCATTCAGATAATATGGAAACACAATAACAATAAGACAAGAACTCGATCATTTACATTGTTGATCAAGAGAAATCATCCAGCTAATATAGAAACACAATAACACTAAGACAAGAACTCGATCATTTACATTGTTGATTAAGATAAATCATCCAGCTAATATAGAAACACAATAACAGTAAAACAAGAACTCGATCATTTACATTGTTGATCAAGAGAAATCATCCAGCTAATATGGAAACACAATAACAATAAGACAAGAACTCGATCATTTACTATGTTAAACAACAGAAATTATCCAGTTAATATAGAAACACAATAACAGTGAGACAAGAACTCGATCATTCACATTGTTGATTAAGAGAAATCATCCAGCTAATATAGAAACACAATAACAATAAGACAAGAACTCCATCATTTATTTACATTGAGATCAAGAGAAATCATCCAGCTAATATAAAAACACAATAACAATAAGACAAGAACTCGATCATTTACATTGTTGATCAACAGAAATCATCCAGCTAATATAGAAACACAATAACAATAAGACAAGAACTCGATCATTTACATTGTTGATCAAGAGAAATCATTCAGCTAATATGGAAACACAATAACAATAAGACAAGAACTCGATCATTTACATTGTTGATCAAGAGAAATCATCCAGCTAATATAGAAACACAATAACAATAAGACAAGAACTCGATCATTTACATTGTTGATCAAGAGAAATCATCCAGCTAATATAGAAACACAATAACACTGAGACAAGAACTCGATCATTTACATTGTTGATCAAGAGAAATCATCCAGCTAATATAGAAACACAATAACACTGAGACAAGAACTCGATCATTTACATTGTTGATCAAGAGAAATCATCCAGCTAATATGGAAACACAATAACAATAAGACAAGAAAACGATTATTTACTTTGTTGATCAAGAGAAATCATCCAGCTAATATGGAAACACAATAACAATAAGACAAGAACTCGATCATTTATTTACATTGTTGATCAACAGAAATCATCCAGCTAATATGGAAACACAATAACAATAAGACAAGAACTCGATCATTTATTTACATTGTTGATCAACAGAAATCATCCAGCTGATATGGAAACACAATAAACATAAGACAAGAACTCCGTCATTCACATTGATGATCAACAGAAATCATCCAGGTAATATAGAAACACAATAACAGTAAAAGAAGAACTCGATCATTTACATTGTTGATCAACAGAAATTATCCAGCTAATATGGAAACACAATAACGATAAGACAAGAACTCGATCATTCACATTGATGATCAACAGAAATCATCCACCTAATATAGAAACACAATAACAGTAAGACAAAAATTCGATCATTTACATTGTTGATCAACAGAAATCATTCAGCTAATATAGAAACACAATAACAATAAGACAAGAACTCGATCATTTACATTGTTGATTAACAGAAATTATCCAGCTAATATGGAAACACAATAACAATAAGACAAGAACTCGATCATTTACATTGATGATCAACAGAAATCATTCAGCTAATATAAAAACAGAGTAACAGTAAGACAAGAACTCGATCATTTACATTGTTGATCAAGAGAATTTATCTAGCTATTAGAGTAACATAATAACAATAAGAATAGAAATGGATGATTTACATTGTGATTACATAATTCATCCATCTTATATTGAAATTACAATAACAGAGGGACTACACGTATATCACTTACTTTGGTGGTCCACAGAATTCATCCAGCTACTATAGAAACACGATAAAAATAATCTACACCTATATCATTTACATAGTTGATCAACAGAATTCATCCACCTAATATAGAAACACAATAACAATAAAACAAGAAATGGATTATTTACGTTGTTTATTAATAAAATTCATCCATCTAATGTAGAAAAACAATAACACTATAACTCCATTATTTACATTGTTCATAATTCATCGAGGTAATATTGAAACACCATAAAAATAAGACAAGAAGTAGATTATTTAAATTGTTCATTAAAATAATTCATCCAGCTAATACAGATACAGAATAACAATATACCTAGATCTCTATAATTTACATTGTTGATCAACAAGATTCATCCAGCTAAAACAGATACAGAATAACAATATACCTAGAACTCTATAATTTACATTGTTGATCAACAAGATTCATCCAGCTAAAACAGATACAGAATAACAATATACCTAGAACTCTATAATTTACATTGTTGATCAACAAGATTCATCCAGCTAAAACAGATACAGAATAACAATATAACTAGAACTCGATCATTTACATTGTTGGTCAACAGAAATTATCCAACGAATATAGAAACACAATAACAGTAAGAGAAAAACTCGATCATTACATTGTTGATCAAGAGAAATTATCCATTTAATATAGATACATAATAACAGTATGACAGTATGACAAGAACTCGATCATTCACATTGTTGATCAAGAGAACTCATCCAGCTAATATAGAAACACAATAACAAAAAGACAAGAACTCGATCATTTATTTACATTATTGATCAACAGAAATCATCCAGCTAATATAGAAACACAATAACAGTAAGACAAAAACTCGATCATTTACATTGTTGATCAACAGAAATCATCCAGCTAATATAGAAACACAATAACACTAAGACAAGAACTCGATCATTTACATTGTTGATTAACAGAAATTATCCAGTTAATATGGAAACACAATAACAAAAAGACAAAAACTCGATCATTAACATTGATAATCAACAGCAATAATCCAGTTAATATTGAAACACAATAACAATAAGAAAAGAACTCGATGATTTACATTGATGATCAACAGAAATCATCCAGTTAATATAGAAACACAATAACAATAAGAAAAAAACTCAATCATTTACATTGTTGATCAACAAAAATGATCCAGGTAATATAGAAACACAATAACAGTAAGTGAAGAACTCGATCGTTTACATTGTTGATCAACCAAAATTATCCAACGAATATAGAAACACAATAACAGTAAGACAAGAACTCGATCAATACATTGTTGATCAAGAGAAATTATCCAGTTAATATAGATACACAATAACAGTATGACAGTATGAGAAGAACTCGATCATTCACATTGTTGATCAAGAGAACTCATCCAGCTAATATAGAAAGACAATAACAATAAAACAAGAAATCGATCATTTACTTTGTTGATCAAGAGAAATCATCCAGCTAATATGGAAACACAATATCAATAAGACAAGAACTCGATCATTTATTTACATTGTTGATCAACAGAAATCATCCAGCTAATATATAAACACAATAACAGTAAGACAAAAACTCGATCATTTACATTGTTGATCAACAGAAATCATACAGCTAATATGGAAACACAATAACAATAAGACAAGAACTCGATCATTTATTTACATTGTTGATCAATAGAAATCATCCAGCTGATATGGAAACACAATAAGCATAAGACAAGAACTCCGTCATTCACATTGTTGATCAACAGAAATCATCCAGGTAATATAGAAACACAATAACAGTAAAAGAAGAACTCGATCATTTACATTGTTGATCAACAGAAATTATCCAGCTAATATGGAAACACAATAACAATAAGAAAATAACTCGATCATTCACATTGTTGGTCAACAGAAATCATCCAGTTAATATAGAAACACAATAACAATTAGACAAAAACACGATCATTTACATTGTTGATCAACAGAAATCATTCAGCTAATATAGAAACACAATAACAATAAGACAAGAACTCGATCATTTACATTGTTGATCAAGAGAAATTATCCAGCTAATATGGAAACAAAATAACAATAAGACAAGAACTCGATCATTTACATTGATGATCAACAGAAATCATTCAGCTGATATAAAAACACAGTAACAGTAAGACAAGAACTCGATCACTTACATTGTTGATCAAGAGAATTTATCTAGCTATTAAAGTAACATAATAACAATAAGAAGAGAAATGGATGATTTACATTGTGATTACATAATTCATCCATCTTATATTGAAATTACAATAACAGTAAGACTACACGTATATCACTTACTTTGGTGGTCCACAGAATTCATCCAGCTAATATAGAAACACGATAAAAATAATCTACACCTATATCATTTACATAGTTGGTCAACAGAATTCATCCAGCTAATATAGAAACACAGTAACAATAAAACAAGAAATGGATTATTTACGTTGTTTATTAATAAAATTCATCCATCTAATGTAGAAAAACAATAACACTATAACTCCATTATTTACATTGTTCATAATTCATCGAGGTAATATTGAAACACCATAAAAATAAGACAAGAAGTAGATTATTTAAATTGTTCATTAAAATAATTCATCCAGCTAATACAGATACAGAATAAAAATATACCTAGAACTCTATAATTTACATTGTTGATCAACAAGATTCATCCAGCTAAAACAGATACAGAATAACAATATACCTAGATCTCTATAATTTACATTGTTGATCAACAGAAATTATCCAACGAATATAGAAACACAATAAAAGTAAGAGAAGAACTCGATCATTACATTGTTGATCAAGAGAAATTATCCATTTAATATAGATACACAATAACAGTATGACAGTATCACAAGAACTCGATCATTCACATTGTTGATCAAGAGAACTCATCCAGCTAATATAGAAACACAATAACAATAAGACAAGAACTCGATCATTTATTTACATTGTTGATCAACAGAAATCATCCAGCTAATATAGAAACACAATAACAGTAAGACAAAAACTCGATCATTTACATTGTTGATCAACAGAAATCATACAGCTAATATGGAAATACAATAACAATAAAACAAGAACTCGATCATTTATTTACATTGTTGATCAACAGAAATCATCCAGCTGACATGGAAACACAATAACCATAAGACAAGAACTCCGTCATTCACATTGATGATCAACAGAAATCATCCAGGTAATATAGAAACACAATAACAGTAAAAGAAGAACTCGAGCATTTACATTGTTGATTAACAGAAATTATCCAGCTAATATGGAAACACAATAACAATAAGACAAGAACTCGATCATTTACATTGATGATCAACAGAAATCATTCAGCTAATATAAAAACACAGTAACAGTAAGACAAGAACTCGATCACTTACATTGTTGATCAAGAGAATTTATCTAGCTATTAGAGTAACATAATAACAATAAGAATAGAAATGGATGATTTACATTGTGATTACATAATTCATCCATCTTATATTGAAATTACAATAACAGAGGGACTACACGTATATCACTTACTTTGGTGGTCCACAGAATTCATCCAGCTAATATAGAAACACGATAAAAATAATCTACACCTATATCATTTACATAGTTGGTCAACAGAATTCATCCAGCTAATATAGAAACACAATAACAATAAAACAAGAAATGGATTATTTACGTTGTTTATTAATAAAATTCATCCATCTAATGTAGAAAAACAATAACACTATAACTCCATTATTTACATTGTTCATAATTCATCGAGGTAATTTTGAAACACCATAAAAATAAGACAAGAAGTAGATTATTTAAATTGTTCATTAAAATAATTCATCCAGCTAATACAGATACAGAATAACAATATACCTAGATCTCTATAATTTACATTGTTGATCAACAAGATTCATCCAGCTAAAACAGATACAGAATAACAATATACCTAGATCTCTATAATTTACATTGTTGATCAACAAGATTCATCCAGCTAAAACAGATACAGAATAACAATATAACTAGAACTCGATCATTTACATTGTTGATCAACAGAAATTATCCAACGAATATAGAAACACAATAACAGTAAGACAAGAACTCGATCATTACAATGTTGATCAAGAGAAATTATCCATTTAATATAGATACATAATAACAGTATGACAGTATAACAAGAACTCGATCATTCACATTGTTGATCAAGAGAACTCATCCAGCTAATATAGAAACACAATTACAATAAGACAAGAACTCGATCATTTATTTACATTGTTGATCAACAGAAATCATCCAGCTAATATAGAAACACAATAACAGTAAGAAAAAAAACTCGATAATTTACATTGTTGATCAACAGAAATCATACAGCTAATATGAAAACACAATAACAATAAGACAAGAACTCGATCATTTATTTACATTGTTGATCAACAGAAATCATCCAGCTAATATAGAAACACAATAACAATAAGAAAAAAACTCGATCATTTACATTGTTGACCAAGAGAAATCATCCAGCTAATATAGAAACACAATAACACTAAGACAAGAACTCGATCATTTACATTGTTGATTAAAAGAAATTATCCAGCTAATATGGAAACACAATAACAATAAGACAAAAACTCGATCATTAACATTGATAATCAACAGCAATAATCCAGTTAATATTGAAATACAATAACAATAAGAAAAGAACTCGATGATTTACATTGATGATCAACAGAAATCATCCAGTTAAAATAGAAACACAATAACAATAAGACAAAAACTCGATCATTTACATTGTTGATCAACAGAAATTATCCAGCTAATATGGAAACACAATAATCATAAGAGAAGAACTCGATCATTTACATTGTTGATCAACATAAATCATCCAGGTAATATAGAAACACAATAACAGTAAGAGAAGAACTCGATAATTTACATTGTTGATCAACAGAAATCATCCAGCTAATATAGAAACACAATAACAATAAGACAAGAACTCGATCATTTACATTGTTGATCAACAGAAATCATTCAGCTAATATCGAAACACAATAACAATAAGACAAGAACTTGATCATTTACATTGTTGATCAAGAGAAATTTTCCAGCTAATATGGTAACACAATAACAATAAGACAAGAACTCGATCATTTACATTGATGATCAACAGAAATCATTCAGCTAATATAAAAACACAGTAACAGAAAAACAAGAACTCGATGATTTACATTGATGATCAACAGAACTCATCCAGTTAATATAGAAACACAATAACAATAAAACAAAAACTCGATCATTTACATTGTTGATCAACAGAAATTATCCAGCTAATATGGAAACACAATAACAATAAGACAAAAACTCGATCATTTACATTGTTTATCAACAGAAATCATCCAGCTAATATGGAAACACAATAACCATAACACAAGAACTCGATCATTCACATTCATGATCAACAGAAATCATCCAGCTAATATAGAAACACAATAACAGTAAGACAAAAATTCGATCATTTACATTGTTGATCAACAGAAATCATTCAGCTAATATAGAAACACAATAACAATAAGACAAGAACTCGATCATTTACATTGTTGATCAAGAGAAATTATCCAGCTAATATGGAAACACAATAACAATAAGACAAGAACTCGATCATTTACATTGATGATCAACAGAAATCATTCAGCTGATATAAAAACACAGTAACAGTAAGACAAGAACTCGATCATTTACATTGTTGATCAAGAGAATTTATCTACTTATTAGAGTAACATAATAACAATAAGAATAGAAATGGATGATTTACATTGTGATTACATAATTCATCCATCTTATATTGAAATTACAATAACAGTAAGACTACACGTATATCACTTACTTTGGTGGTCCACAGAATTCATCCAGCTAATATAGAAACACGATAAAAATAATCTACACCTATATCATTTACATAGTTGGTCAACAGAATTCATCCAGCTAATATAGAAACACAATAACAATAAAACAAGAAATGGATTATTTACGTTGTTTATTAATAAAATTCATCCATCTAATGTAGAAAAACAATAACACTATAACTCCATTATTTACATTGTTCATAATTCATCGAGGTAATATTGAAACACCATAAATATAAAACAAGAAGTAGATTATTTAAATTGTTCATTAAAAGTATTCATCCAGCTAATACAGATACAGAATAACAATATACCTAGAACTCTACAATTTACATTGTTGATCAACAAGATTCATCCAGCTAAAACAGATACAGAATAACAAATACCTAGAACTATATAATTTACATTGTTGATCAACAAGATTCATCCAGCTAAAACAGATACAGAATAACAATATAACTAGAACTCTATAATTTACATTGTTGATCAATCAACAGGATTCTTCCAGCTAAAACAGATACAGAATAACAATATAACTAGAACTCTATAATTAACATTGTTGATCAACAAGATTCATCCAGCTAAAACAGATACAGAATAAAAATATAACTAGAACTCGATCATTTACATGGTTGATCAACAGAAATTATCCAACAAATATAGAAACACAATAACAGTAAGAGAAGAACTCGATCATTACATTGTTGATCAAGAGAAATTATCCATTTAATATAGATACACAATAACAGTATGACAGTATCACAAGAACTCGATCATTCACATTGTTGATCAAGAGAACTCATCCAGCTAATATAGAAACACAATAACAATAAGACAAGAACTCGATCATTTATTTATATTGTTGATCAACAGAAATCATCCAGCTAATATAGAAACACAATAACAGTAAGACAAAAACTCGATCATTTACATTGTTGATCAACAGAAATCATACAGCTAATATGGAAATACAATAACAATAAGACAAGAACTCGATCATTTATTTACATTGTTGATCAACAGAAATCATCCAGCTGACATGGAAACACAATAACCATAAGACAAGAACTCCGTCATTCACATTGATGATCAACAGAAATCATCCAGGTAATATAGAAACACAATAACAGTAAAAGAAGAACTCGATCATTTACATTGTTGATCAACAGAAATTATCCAGCTAATATGGAAACACAATAACAACAAGAAAATAACTCGATCACTCACATTGTTGGTCAACAGAAATCATCCAGCTAATATAGAAACACAATAACAATAAGACAAGAACTCGATCATTTACATTGTTGATCAACAGAACTCATCCAGTTAATATAGAAACACAATAACCATAAGACAAAAATTCGATCATTCACATTGATGATCAACAGAAATCATCCAGGTAATATAGAAACACAATAACAGTAAGGCAAGAACTCGATCATTTACATTGTTGATCAACAGAAATCATTCAGCTAATATAGAAATACAAGAACAGTAAGACAAGAACTCGATCATTTACATTGTTGATCAAGAGAATTTATCTAGCTATTAGAGTAACATAATAACAATAAGAATAGAAATGGATGATTTACATTGTGATTACATAATTCATCCATCTTATATTGAAATTACAATAACAGTAAGACTACACCTATATCACTTACTTTGGTGGTCCACAGAATTCATCCAGCTAATATAGAAACACGATAAAAATAATCTACACCTATATCATTTACATAGTTGGTCAACAGAATTCATCCATCTAATATAGAAACAAAATAACATTAAAACAAGAAATGGATTATTTACGTTGTTTATTAATAAAATTCATCCATCTAATGTAGAAAAACAATAACACTATAACTCCATTATTTACATTGTTCATAATTCATCCAGGTATTATTGAAACACCATAAAAATAAGACAAGAACTAGATTATTTAAATTGTTCATTAAAATAATTCATCCAGCTAAAACAGATACAGAATAACAATATACCTAGATCTCCATAATTTACATTGTTGATCGACAAGATTCATCCAGCTAAAACAGATACAGAATAACAATATAACTAGAACTCTATAATTTACATTGTTGATCAATCAACAGGATTCTTCCAGCTAAAACAGATACAGAATAACAATATAACTAGAACTCTATAATTTACATTGTTGATCAACAGGATTCATCCAGCTAAAGCAGATACAGAATAATAATATAATTAGAATCCTATAATTCCCTTTGTTGATCAATCAACAGAAATCATCCAGCTAATATAGAAACACAATAACAATAAGACAAGAACTCGATCATTTACATTGTTGATCAACAGAAATCATCCAGCTAATAAAGAAACACAATAACACTAAGACAAGAACTCGATCATTTACATTGTTCATTAACAGAAAATATCCAGCTAATATAGAAACACAATAACAATAAGACAAGAACTCGATCATTTACATTGTTGATCAACAGAAATTATCCAGCTAATATAGAAACACAATAACACTATGACAAGAACACGATCATTTACATTGATTATCAACAAGAATCATCCAGTTAATATAGAAACACAATAACAGTAAAAGAAGAACTCGATCATTTACATTGTTGATCAACAGAAATTATCCAGCTAATATGGAAACACAATAACAATAAAAAATTAACTCGATCATTCACATTGTTGGTCAACAGAAATCATCCAGTTAATATTGAAACACAATAACAATTAGACAAAAACACGATCATTTATATTGTTGATCAACAGAAATTATCCAGCTAATATGGAAACACAATAACCATAAGACAAGAACACGATCATTCACATTGATGATCAACAGAAATCATCCAGCTAATATAGAAACACAATAACAGTAAGACAAAAATTCGATCATTTACATTGTTGATCAACAGAAATCATTCAGCTAATATAGAAACACAATAACAATAAGACAAGAACTCGATCATTTACATTGTTGATCAAGAGAAATTATCCAGCTAATATGGAAACACAATAACAATAAGACAAGAACTCGATCATTTACATTGATGATCAACAGAAATCATTCAGCTAATATAAAAACACAGTAACAGTAAGACAAGAACTCGATCATTTACATTGTTGATCAAGAGAATTTATCTAGCTATTAGAGTAACATAATAACAATAAGAATAGAAATGGATGATTTACATTGTGATTACATAATTCATCCATCTTATATTGAAATTACAATAACAGTAAGACTACACGTATATCACTTACTTTGGTGGTCCACAGAATTCATCCAGCTAATATAGAAACACGATAAAAATAATCTACACCTATATCATTTACACAGTTGGTCAACAGAATTCATCCAGCTAATATAGAAACACAATAACAATAAAACAAGAAATGGATTATTTACGTTGTTTATTAATAAAATTCATCCATCTAATGTAGAAAACAATAACACTATAACTCCATTATTTACATTGTTCATAATTCATCGAGGTAATATTGAAACACCATAAAAATAAGACAAGAAGTAGATTATTTAAATTGTTCATTAAAATAATTCATCCAGCTAATACAGATACAGAATAACAATATACCTAGGACTCTATAATTTACATTGTTGATCAACAAGATTCATCCAGCTAAAACAGATACAGAATAACAATATACCTAGAACTCTGTAATTTACATTGTTGATCAACAAGATTCATCCAGCTAAAACAGATACAGAATAACAATATAACTAGAACTCTATAATTTACATTGTTGATCAATCAACAGGATTCTTCCAGCTAAAACAGATACAGAATAACAATATAACTCGAACTCTATAATAAACATTGTTGATCAACAGGATTCATGCAGCTAACAGAGATACAGAATAACAATATAACTAGAACTCGATCATTTACATTGTTGATCAACAGAAATTATCCAAGGAATATAGAAACACAATAACAGTAAGAGAAGAACTCGATCATTGCATTGTTGATCAAGAGAAATTATCCATTTAATATAGATATACAATAACAGTATGACAGTATCACAAGAACTCGATCATTCACATTGTTGATCAAGAGAACTCATCCAGCTAATATAGAAACACAATAACAATAAGACAAGAACTCGATCATTTATTTACATTGTTGATCAACAGAAATAATCCAGCTAATACAGAAACACAATAACAGTAAGCCAAAAACTCGATCATTTACTTTGTTGATCAACAGAAATCATACAGCTAATATGGAAACACAATAACAATAAGACAAGAACTCGATCATTTATTTACATTGTTGATCAACAGAAATCATCCAGCTGACATGGAAACACAATAACCATAAGACAAGAACTCCGTCATTCACATTGTTGGTCAACAGAAATCATCCAGCTAATATAGAAACACAATAACACTAAGACAAGAACTCGATCATTTACATTGTTGATTAACAGAAATTATCCAGCTAATATAGAAACACAATAACAATAAGAAAAGAACTCGATCATTTACATTGTTGATCAACAGAAATCATCCAGCTAATATAGAAACACAATAACACTAAGACAAGAACTCGATCATTTACATTGTTGATTAACAGAAATTATCCAGCTAATATGGAAACACAATAACAATAAGACAAAAACTCGATCATTAACATTGATAATCAACAGCAATAATCCAGTTAATATTGAAACACAATAACAATAAGAAAAGAACTCGATCATTTACATTGTTGATCAAGAGAAATTTTCCATCTAATATGGAAACACAATAACAATAAGACAAGAACTCGATCATTTACATTGATAATCAACAGAAATCATTCAGCTAATATAAAACACAGTAACAGAAAAACAAGAACTCGATGATTTACATTGATGATCAACAGAACTCTTCCAGTTAATATAGAAACACAATAACAATAAAACAAAAACTCGATTATTTACATTGTTGATCAACAGAAATTATCCAGCTAATATGGAAACACAATAACAATAAGACAAAAACTCGATCATTTACATTGTTGATTAACAGAAATTATCCAGTTAATATTGAAACACAATAACAATAAGAAAAGAACTCGATGATTTACATTGATGATCAACAGAAATCATCCAGTTAATATAGAAACACAATAACAATAAGACAAAAACTCGATCATTTACATTGTTGATCAAGAGAAATTATCCAGCTAATATGGAAACACAATAACAGTATGACAGTATGACAAGAACTCGATCATTCACATTGTTGATCAAGAGAACTCATCCAGCTAATATAGAAACACAATAACAATAAGACAAGAAATCGATCATTTACTTTGTTGATCAAGAGAAATCATCCAGCTAATATGGAAACACAATAACAATAAGACAAGAACTCGATCATTTATTTACATTGTTGATCAACAGAAATCATCCAGCTAATATAGAAACACAATAACAGTAAGACAAGAACTCGATCATTTATTTACATTGTTGATAAACAGAAATCATCCAGCTGATATGGAAACACAATAACCATAAGACAAGAACTCGTCATTCACATTGATAATCAACAGAAATCATCCAGGTAATATAGAAACACAATAACAGTAAAAGAAGAACTCGATCATTTACATTGTTGATCAACAGAAATTATCCAGCTAATATGGAAATACAATAACAATAAGAAAATAACTCGATCATTCACATTGTTGGTCAACAGAAATCATCCAGGTAATATAGAAACACAATAACACTAAGACAAGAACTCGATCATTTACATTGTTGATTAACAGAAATTATCCAGCTAATATAGAAACACAATAACAATAAGAAAAGAACTCGATCATTTACATTGTTGATCAACAGAAATCATCCAGCTAATATAGAAACACAATAACACTAAGACAAGAACTCGATCATTTACATTGTTGATCAACAGAAATTTTCCAGCTAATATGGAAACACAATAACAATAAGACAAGAACTCGATCATTTACATTGTTGATCAACAGAAATCATTCAGCTAATATCGAAACACAATAACAATAAGACAAGAACTCGATCATTTATTTACATTGTTGATCAACAGAAATCATCCAGCTGACATGGAAACACAATAACCATAAGACAAGAACTCCGTCATTCACATTGATGATCAACAGAAATCATCCAGGTAATATAGAAACACAATAACAGTAAAAGAAGAACTCGATCATTTACATTGTTGATCAACAGAAATTATCCAGCTAATATGGAAACACAATAACAACAAGAAAATAACTCGATCACTCACATTGTTGGTCAACAGAAATCATCCAGCTAATATAGAAACACAATAACAATAAGACAAGAACTCGATCATTTACATTGTTGATCAACAGAACTCATCCAGTTAATATAGAAACACAATAACCATGAGACAAAAATTCGATCATTCACATTGATGATCAACAGAAATCATCCAGGTAATATAGAAACACAATAACAGTAAGGCAAGAACTCGATCATTTACATTGTTGATCAACAGAAATCATTCAGCTAATATAGAAATACAAGAACAGTAAGACAAGAACTCGATCATTTACATTGTTGATCAAGAGAATTTATCTAGCTATTAGAGTAACATAATAACAATAAGAATAGAAATGGATGATTTTCATTGTGATTACATAATTCATCCATCTTATATTGAAATTACAATAACAGTAAGACTACACCTATATCACTTACTTTGGTGGTCCACAGAATTCATCCAGCTAATATAGAAACACGATAAAAATAATCTACACCTATATCATTTACATAGTTGGTCAACAGAATTCATCCATCTAATATAGAAACAAAATAACATTAAAACAAGAAATGGATTATTTACGTTGTTTATTAATAAAATTCATCCATCTAATGTAGAAAAACAATAACACTATAACTCCATTATTTACATTGTTCATAATTCATCCAGGTATTATTGAAACACCATAAAAAATAAGACAAGAACTAGATTATTTAAATTGTTCATTAAAATAATTCATCCAGCTAAAACAGATACAGAATAACAATATACCTAGATCTCCATAATTTACATTGTTGATCGACAAGATTCATCCAGCTAAAACAGATACAGAATAACAATATAACTAGAACCCTATAATTTACATTGTTGATCAATCAACAGGATTCTTCCAGCTAAAACAGATACAGAATAACAATATAACTAGAACTCTATAATTTACATTGTTGATCAACAGGATTCATCCAGCTAAAGCAGATACAGAATAATAATATAATTAGAATCCTATAATTCCCTTTGTTGATCAATCAACAGAAATCATCCAGCTAATATAGAAACACAATAACAATAAGACAAGAACTCGATCATTTACATTGTTGATCAACAGAAATCATCCAGCTAATAAAGAAACACAATAACACTAAGACAAGAACTCGATCATTTACATTGTTGATTAACAGAAAATATCCAGCTAATATAGAAACACAATAACAATAAGACAAGAACTCGATCATTTACATTGTTGATCAACAGAAATTATCCAGCTAATATAGAAACACAATAACACTATGACAAGAACTCGATCATTTACATTGATTATCAACAAGAATCATCCAGTTAATATAGAAACACAATAACAGTAAAAGAAGAACTCGATCATTTACATTGTTGATCAAGAGAAATTATCCAGCTAATATGGAAACACAATAACAATAAAAAATTAACTCGATCATTCACATTGTTGGTCAACAGAAATCATCCAGTTAATATTGAAACACAATAACAATTAGACAAAAACACGATCATTTATATTGTTGATCAACAGAAATTATCCAGCTAATATGGAAACACAATAACCATAAGACAAGAACACGATCATTCACATTGATGATCAACAGAAATCATCCAGCTAATATAGAAACACAATAACAGTAAGACAAAAATTCGATCATTTACATTGTTGATCAACAGAAATCATTCAGCTAATATAGAAACACAATAACAATAAGACAAGAACTCGATCATTTACATTGTTGATCAAGAGAAATTATCCAGCTAATATGGAAACACAATAACAATAAGACAAGAACTCGATCATTTACATTGATGATCAACAGAAATCATTCAGCTAATATAAAAACACAGTAACAGTAAGACAAGAATTCGATCATTTACATTGTTGATCAAGAGAATTTATCTAGCTATTAGAGTAACATAATAACAATAAGAATAGAAATGGATGATTTACATTGTGATTACATAATTCATCCATCTTATATTGAAATTACAATAACAGTAAGACTACACGTATATCACTTTCTTTGGTGGTCCACAGAATTCATCCAGCTAATATAGAAACACGATAAAAATAATCTACACCTATATCATTTACACAGTTGGTCAACAGAATTCATCCAGCTAATATAGAAACACAATAACAATAAAACAAGAAATGGATTATTTACGTTGTTTATTAATAAAATTCATCCATCTAATGTAGAAAAACAATAACACTATAACTCCATTATTTACATTGTTCATAATTCATCGAGGTAATATTGAAACACCATAAAAATAAGACAAGAAGTAGATTATTTAAATTGTTCATTAAAATAATTCATCCAGCTAATACAGATACAGAATAACAATATACCTAGGACTCTATAATTTACATTGTTGATCAACAAGATTCATCCAGCTAAAACAGATACAGAATAACAATATACCTAGAACTCTATAATTTACATTGTTGATCAACAAGATTCATCCAGCTAAAACAGATACAGAATAACAATATAACTAGAACTCTATAATTTACATTGTTGATCAATCAACAGGATTCTTCCAGCTAAAACAGATACAGAATAACAATATAACTCGAACTCTATAATAAACATTGTTGATCAACAGGATTCATGCAGCTAACAGAGATACAGAATAACAATATAACTAGAACTCGATCATTTACATTGTTGATCAACAGAAATTATCCAAGGAATATAGAAACACAATAACAGTAAGAGAAGAACTCGATCATTGCATTGTTGATCAAGAGAAATTATCCATTTAATATAGATATACAATAACAGTATGACAGTATCACAAGAACTCGATCATTCACATTGTTGATCAAGAGAACTCATCCAGCTAATATAGAAACACAATAACAATAAGACAAGAACTCGATCATTTATTTACATTGTTGATCAACAGAAATAATCCAGCTAATACAGAAACACAATAACAGTAAGCCAAAAACTCGATCATTTACTTTGTTGATCAACAGAAATCATACAGCTAATATGGAAACACAATAACAATAAGACAAGAACTCGATCATTTATTTACATTGTTGATCAACAGAAATCATCCAGCTGACATGGAAACACAATAACCATAAGACAAGAACTCCGTCATTCACATTGATGATCAACAGAAATCATCCAGGTAATATAGAAACACAATAACAGTAAAAGAAGAACTCGATCATTCACATTGTTGGTCAACAGAAATCATCCAGCTAATATAGAAACACAATAACACTAAGACAAGAACTCGATCATTTACATTGTTGATTAACAGAAATTATCCAGCTAATATAGAAACACAATAACAATAAGAAAAGAACTCGATCATTTACATTGTTGATCAACAGAAATCATCCAGCTAATATAGAAACACAATAACACTAAGACAAGAACTCGATCATTTACATTGTTGATTAACAGAAATTATCCAGCTAATATGGAAACACAATAACAATAAGACAAAAACTCGATCATTAACATTGATAATCAACAGCAATAATCCAGTTAATATTGAAACACAATAACAATAAGAAAAGAACTCGATCATTTACATTGTTGATCAACAGAAATCATTCAGCTAACATCGAAACACAATAACAATAAGACAAGAACTCGATCATTTACATTGTTGATCAAGAGAAATTTTCCAGCTAATATGGAAACACAATAACAATAAGACAAGAACTCGATCATTTACATTGATAATCAACAGAAATCATTCAGCTAATATAAAAACACAGTAACAGAAAAACAAGAACTCGATGATTTACATTGATGATCAACAGAACTCTTCCAGTTAATATAGAAACACAATAACAATAAAACAAAAACTCGATTATTTACATTGTTGATCAACAGAAATTATCCAGCTAATATGGAAACACAATAACAATAAGACAAAAACTCGATCATTTACATTGTTGATTAACAGAAATTATCCAGTTAATATTGAAACACAATAACAATAAGAAAAGAACTCGATGATTTACATTGATGATCAACAGAAATCATCCAGTTAATATAGAAACACAATAACAATAAGACAAAAACTCGATCATTTACATTGTTGATCAAGAGAAATTATCCAGCTAATATGGAAACACAATAACAGTATGACAGTATGACAAGAACTCGATCATTCACATTGTTGATCAAGAGAACTCATCCAGCTAATATAGAAACACAATAACAATAAGACAAGAAATCGATCATTTACTTTGTTGATCAAGAGAAATCATCCAGCTAATATGGAAACACAATAACAATAAGACAAGAACTCGATCATTTATTTACATTGTTGATCAACAGAAATCATCCAGCTAATATAGAAACACAATAACAGTAAGACAAGAACTCGATCATTTATTTACATTGTTGATAAACAGAAATCATCCAGCTGATATGGAAACACAATAACCATAAGACAAGAACTCCGTCATTCACATTGATAATCAACAGAAATCATCCAGGTAATATAGAAACACAATAACAGTAAAAGAAGAACTCGATCATTTACTTTGTTGATCAACAGAAATTATCCAGCTAATATGGAAATACAATAACAATAAGAAAATAACTCGATCATTCACATTGTTGGTCAACAGAAATCATCCAGGTAATATAGAAACACAATAACACTAAGACAAGAACTCGATCATTTACATTGTTGATTAACAGAAATTATCCAGCTAATATAGAAACACAATAACAATAAGAAAAGAACTCGATCATTTACATTGTTGATCAACAGAAATCATCCAGCTAATATAGAAACACAATAACACTAAGACAAGAACTCGATCATTTACATTGTTGATCAACAGAAATTTTCCAGCTAATATGGAAACACAATAACAATAAGACAAGAACTCGATCATTTACATTGTTGATCAACAGAAATCATTCAGCTAATATCGAAACACAATAACAATAAGACAAGAACTCGATCATTTACATTGTTGATCAAGAGAAATTTTCCAGCTAATATGGAAACACAATAACAATAAGACAAGAACTCGATCATTTACATTGTTGGTCAACAGAAATCATCCAGCTAATATAGAAACACAATAACACTAAGACAAGAACTCGATCATTTACATTGTTGATTAACAGAAATTATCCAGCTAATATAGAAACAAAATAACAATAAGAAAAGAACTCGATCATTTACATTGTTGATCAACAGAAATCATCCAGCTAATATAGAAACACAATAACACTAAGACAAGAACTCAATCATTTACATTGTTGATTAACAGAAATTATCCAGCTAATATGGAAACACAATAACAATAAGACAAAAACTCGATCATTAACATTGATAATCAACAGCAATAATCCAGTTAATACTGAAACACAATAACAATAAGAAAAGAACTCGATGATTTACATTGATGATCAACAGAAATCATCCAGTTAATATAGAAACACAATAACAATAAGACAAAAACTCGATCATTTACATTGTTGATCAAGAGAAATTATCCAGCTAATATGGAAACACAATAACAGTATGACAGTATGAGAAGAACTCGATCATTCACATTGTTGATCAAGAGAACTCATCCAGGTAATATAGAAACACAATAACAATAAGACAAGAAATCGATCATTTACTTTGTTGATCAAGAGAAATCATCCAGCTAATATGGAAACACAATAACAATAAGACAAGAACTCGATCACTTATTTACATTGTTGATCAACAGAAATCATCCAGCTAATATAGAAACACAATAACAGTAAGACAAGAACTCGATCATTTATTTACATTGTTGATAAACAGAAATCATCCAGCTGATATGGAAACACAATAATCATAAGACAAGAACTCCGTCATTCACATTGATGATCAACAGAAATCATCCAGGTAATATAGAAACACAATAACAGTAAAAGAAGAACTCGATCATTTACATTGTTGATCAACAGAAATTATCCAGCTAATATGGAAACATAATAACAATAAGAAAATAACTCGATCATTCACATTGTTGGTCAACAGAAATCATCCAGTTAATATAGAAACACAATAACAATTAGACAAAAACACGATCATTTACATTGTTGATCAACAGAAATTATCCAGCTAATATGGAAGCACAATAACCATAAGACAGAACTCGATCATTCACATTGATGATCAACAGAAATCATCCAGCTAATATAGAAACACAATAACAGTAAGACAAAAATTCGATCATTTACATTGTTGATCAACAGAAATCATTCAGCTAATATACAAACACAATAACAATAAGACAAGAACTCGATCATTTACATTGTTGATCAAGAGAAATTATCCAGCTAATATGGAAACACAATAACAATAAGACAAGAACTCGATCATTTACATTGATGATCAACAGAAATCATTCAGCTGATATAAAAACACAGTAACAGTAAAACAAGAACTCGATCATTTACATTGTTGATCAAGAGAATTTATCTAGCTATTAGAGTAACATAATAACAATAAGAATAGAAATGGATGATTTACATTGTGATTACATAATTCATCCATCTTATATTGAAATTACAATAACAGTAAGACTACACGTATATCACTTACTTTGGTGGTCCACAGAATTCATCCAGCTAATAGAAAAACACGATAAAAATAATCTACACCTATATCATTTACATAGTTGCTCAACAGAATTCATCCAGCTAATTGGGAAAAGTTATGAATGTGATTTTTGTATGAGAAAAAGAAAGTTAAGCCTAAATAGTGAAACTCCATTAAGAAGGACTGTGTCCATTTCGTTAGAGGGGGAGACAGTTAATCTTGTTGAGAATAGTGAGCTTGATTTAAATATGGGGGAGGCAGATATGAAGTGGCTTAAGACAAAAGTTACTGAAATTTTGTCAAGACTTGATGACTTTCACTTAATTAAAGTAAAGGTCGAAGAATTAGTGACTTCCTTTCAATATTATTCAGAGAAGGTAGAAACTATGAGTGAGGATATCACAACTTTGAAAGCTGAAGTTAAGGAGTGTAAACAGGAAAATAAAACATTAAAGCATGAAAATGAAGAATTGTGGAAGGAGATGGCAAGTTTTCGGAGGAAGATGTGTGAAGCGGAACAATATTCTTATAACTATAATGTTTTGATTGGAGGTATTCCAGAGAAGCCTAATGAGAATTTGCAAGAAGTTGTTGAGAAGATTACAACTACTTTTGGGGTTGACTGTGCTCCTACAGATATTGACACTGTTCATCGTATAGGAAAGAAAACAACTGAAAATAAGAGTCCGAGACAGATTGTTGTTAAGTTTTGTCGTAAGCAAATTAAATTTGATCTGCTTAAACTTAAGAAAACTAAATTTCGCTCTCTTAATACTAATGATATTAAGGTCTGTAATGAATCTTATCCAGTTTATGTTAACGAACATCTCTCCCCATATTATCGTGATATTTTCATGCAAGCAAAACGAAAACAGAAAGATCTTGGCTATAAATTTCTTTGGGTATCGAATGGTAATATTCTTATTAGGAAATCAGAAACTACTCAGCCCATTGTTTTACGTTGCTTGATTGATCTTAATAATTTATAAATACTGCAATGGCTGATGATTTTGATGATATTGTTGGTGTTACACCAACTTTGTCTCTTTCTGATTTACCAAATGTTTTTCTGTTGGTCATTTAAATTTAATACATGTTAATATTCGAAGTCTTACTCAAAATTTTGACCAATTTCTTGTTTTTTTACAATCAAGCGTTGTTAAATTTCATATAATAGCTTTTTCTGAAACTTGGTTTGTTGAGGATGGATTTGTTTCCTTTTCGATTCCAGGTTACTCCTTTTATTCTTCATCTTCTGGTCTAAATAAGGCTAGTGGAGTGGCAGTTTTTGTTAAATTTGAGATACTGACTATGATAAAAGAAGTGCAGTACATTAAGTCTGATGCTTTAATTTTATTTTGTATGATTCAAAATAAGAAATTTAATCTCTTTGTTGTTTATCGATCTCCTAGATTGCCTGTATTGAAATTTATTGATGAGCTTTCATTAGAATTGAATTTATACAAATATGATATTAATATACTTGTTGGTGATTTTAATATAGATGTTTTGACATTTGATGATGTGTGTTATAAAAATGCATATTTTAAGTTTTTGTCTGAGAACAATCTTCGTATTATTATTTCTTCTCCTACACGGATAACCAATGTTACTAATTCTTGTATTGATCATTTTTAATTAGTGGAAATACTATTAAAATTGTTATTCTTATATTGTTGAGAGTTTTTGACCGATCATTTTCCAATTGTTTTATGTATAGACATTTTATCGGATCTAGAACATGTCTCAAATGTTCAAAAGATTAAGTTTAATGAATTGAGTTCTTGTTTGAATTTTTCAGATTGGTCCTGTGTTATGAATTGTTCTGATGTTAATGTTGCTTATGATAATTTTGCTGAAGTGTTAACTGATTGTATTCAAAGTTGTACTACTACTGTTTCTGTGTCACGAAAGTTTAGAAAAATTAAGCCATGGATTACCAGTGAATTGGTTTTGTTAATGATTAAAAGAGATAAGTTAAAAAAGAAAGTACATCAATTTCCTGATGATATTTATCTAAAGATTAGATTTAAGTGTTTAAGGAATTATGTTGTTAGCTTGACCCGTAAGACTAAATGGACTTATTATCATAACCTGTTTAAGAATGCTAAAACTATTAAACAGAATTGGAATATTGTTAACTCTATTATTGATGTTAAAAAAAAAATAAGAAATTTTGTAATTTTGGTACTACTGATTTATCTGATTTGAATTATTTTTTTGTTAATGTTGCTAAATCTACTTGCTCCAATCCTAAATTTTGTTCTCAGGGCATGCCTCCTGCTCCTTCTTCTTCTTGTTACCTATATCCTGTTACTGTATCTGAAACTATGAATAATATTTTCTCCTTATCAAATTCAGCTTCTAATGGTGTAGATGGTGTTTCGGTTAAGATTTTGAAAGCTAATGCTAATCTTTTGCACCAATTTTGACTTTTTTAATTAATTTATCTTTTACTCAAGGGAAGTTTCCTAATGCTTTAAAGTTATCATTGGTCATTCCTATTTATAAATCTGGTAATATTTCTGATTTTACGAATTATAGACCTATTTCCTTATTAATACATTTCTCTAAACTATTTGAAAAATCTATGAAGATTAGAATTTTATCATTTCTTGATAGACATTCAGTTTTGTCTCCTTCTCAATTTGGCTTTCGGCCTGGGCTTGGAACGGAGGTTGCTGTTGCTAAACTTGTGGGAAGTATTACAGAAGCCTTGGATTCTGATCTTCATCCAATTGCTGTTTTTCTTGACTTAGCCAAAGCTTTTGATTCTGTTAATCATAAAATATTGTTAAATAAATTATCTTATTATGGTTTTAGAGGCATTGTTTTTGATTGGTTTTTTTCTTACTTTCACAATAGAAAGCAATCAGTTTGTATCCATAATAATTATAGTGATTGGCTTACAATTAATGTTGGAGTACCACAAGGTTCTGTTCTGGGCCCTTTATTATTTCTCATTTATATAAATGATATTCTTTACCAACAGTTTTTTGGAGATATCCAAGCCTATGCCGATGATATTGCTGTTGTTTATAGTAAGCCAAATCTAATTAATGAAGCCATTATTTCTAGTGATCTTAATAAAATTAAAAATTGGCTTTTCTGTAATGACTTATCCTTAAATATATCTAAATCTTTTCTTCTTCAGTTTAACCTTTATGGTGTCATTCCAGCTTTTCCTTCTATTTTTTATCATTCTAGTGATTGTTATACTTACCCTAATTGTAAGTGTCCCAAATTGACTCAAGTTTCCTCTGTTAAATATTTAGGAATTATTTTAGATCGAAAATTAAATTGGCAATTTCATATTAATTCTTTAGTTAATAAATTAAAATATAGTTCTATGCTAATTTTGAACTTAGTCATTGTGCTCCTTATCATATTTTGTTAAGTGTATATTATGCTCTCTTTCAATCTTTCTTACAATATTGTATTTCAATTTGGGGTGGCACATATAAGACTTTTTTAATTCCTATTCACAAGTTGCAAAAAAAGTGTTTTCTCTTATTTTTACTCATAGGCTTGATACCGATTTCAGTAAATTTAACTCCCCTCTTTCATATGATAAACTTTATTTATATTTTTTAGCTTTATCTACATTGCATGTTTCTTTTAATAGGCCTTTTAAAGTCACTTCATATTTTACACGACTTCAATCTTTTTTTCCAATTAATGTACCCACACCACGTAAAACAGTTACACTTCATCAATATCTTTATTTGGCACCTCGTATTCATAATTTTATTCCTTATAGTATAAGATCTTCTATTAATCGTGTTAATCAAAAGAAATACTTAAAACAATGGATCTTAAATACTGATGATAATATTCTGGGAACTTTACATTGATTTTGTAAGTTTTGATTTTACATTTTTATGTGTTTAACCATCACAGGACGAGTTAACTCTTTGTTGATGGTTTTAAAATGATATTTGATTTTTTGTGTCTAATTTATTGCTTAATAAATTTATTATTATTATTATTATTATTATAATATAGAAACACAATAACAATAAAACAAAAAATGGATTATTTACGTTGTTTATTAATAAAATTCATCCATCTAATGTAGAAAAACAATAACACTATAACTCCATTATTTACATTGTTCATAATTCATCGAGGTAATATTGAAACACCATAAAAATAAAACAAGAAGTAGATTATTTAAATTGTTCATTAAAAGTATTCATCCAGCTAATACAGATACAGAATAACAATATACCTAGAACTCTACAATTTACATTGTTGATCAATCAACAGGATTCTTCCAGCTAAAACAGATACAGAATAACAATATAACTAGAACTCTATAATTAACATTGTTGATCAACAAGATTCATCCAGCTAAAACAGATACAGAATAACAATATAACTAGAACTCGATCATTTACAATGTTGATCAACAGAAATTATCCAACGAATATAGAAACACAATAACAGTAAGAGAAGAACTCGATCATTACATTGTTGATCAAGAGAAATTATCCATTTAATATAGATACACAATAACAGTATGACAGTATCACAAGAACTCGATCATTCACATTGTTGATCAAGAGAACTCATCCAGCTAATATGGAAACACAATAACAATAAGACAAGAACTCGATCATTTATTTATATTGTTGATCAACAGAAATCATCCAGCTAATATAGAAACACAATAACAGTAAGACAATAACTCGATCATTTACATTGTTGATCAACAGAAATCATACAGCTAATATGGAAATACAATAACAATAAGACAAGAACTCGATCATTTATTTACATTGTTGATCAACAGAAATCATCCAGCTGACATGGAAACACAATAACCATAAGACAAGAACTCCGTCATTCACATTGATGATGAACAGAAATCATCCAGGTAATATAGAAACACAATAACAGTAAGGCAAGAACTCGATCATTTACATTGTTGATCAACAGAAATCATTCAGCTAATATAGAAATACAAGAACAGTAAGACAAGAACTCGATCATTTACATTGTTGATCAACAGAAATCATCCAGGTAATATAGAAACACAATAACAGTAAGGCAAGAACTCGATCATTTACATTGTTGATCAACAGAAATCATTCAGCTAATATAGAAATACAAGAACAGTAAGACAAGAACTCGATCATTTACATTGTTGATCAACAGAATTTATCTAGCTATTAGAGTAACATAATAACAATAAGAATAGAAATGGATGATTTACATTGTGATTACATAATTCATCCATCTTATATTGAAATTACAATAACAGTAAGACTACACCTATATCACTTTTTTTGGTGGTCCACAGAATTCATCCAGCTAATATAGAAACACGATAAAAATAATCTACACCTATATCATTTACATAGTTGGTCAACAGAATTCATCCATCTAATAGAGAAACACAATAACATTAAAACAAGAAATGGATTATTTACGTTGTTTATTAGTAAAATTCATCCATCTAATGTAGAAAAACAATAACACTATAACTCCATTATTTACATTGTTCATAATTCATCCAGGTAATATTGAAACACCATAAAAATATGACAAGAACTAGATTATTTAAATTGTTCATTAAAATAATTCATCCAGCTAAAACAGATACAGAATAACAATATACCTAGATCTCTATAATTTACATTGTTGATCGACAAGATTCATCCAGCTAAAACAAATACAGAATAACAATATAACTAGAACTCTATAATTTACATTGTTGATCAATCAACAGGATTCTTCCAGCTAAAACAGATACAGAATAACAATATAACTAGAACTCTATAATTAACATTGTTAATCAACAGGATTCATGCGGCTAAAACATATATAGAATAACAATACAACTTGAACTCTATAATTTACATTGTTGATCAATCAACATGATTCATCCAGCTAAAACAGATACAAAACAACAATATAATTAGAACTCTATAATTTACACTGCTGATCAACCGGATTCATCCAGCTAACAAATATACAGAATAACAATATAATTAGAACTCTATAATTTACATTGTTGATCAACAGGATTCATCCAGCTAAAGCAGATACAGAATAATAATATAATTAGAACTCTATAATTCCCTTTGTTGATCAATCAACAGAAATCATCCAGCTAATACAGAAACACAATAACAATAAGACAAGAACTCGATGATTTACATTGATGATCAACAGAAATCATCCAGTTAATATAGAAACACAATAACAATAAGACAAAAACTCGATCATTTACATTGTTGATCAAGAGAAATTATCCAGCTAATATGGAAACACAAAAACAGTATGACAGTATGACAAGAACTCGATCATTCACATTGTTGATCAAGAGAACTCATCCAGCTAATATAGAAACACAATAACAATAAGACAAGAAATCGATCATTTACTTTGTTGATCAAGAGAAATCATCCAGCTAATATGGAAACACAATAACAATAAGACAAGAACTCGATCATTTATTTACATTGTTGATCAACAGAAATCATCCAGCTAATATAGAAACACAATAACAGTAAGACAAGAACTCGATCATTTATTTACATTGTTGATAAACAGAAATCATCCAGCTGATATGGAAACACAATAACCATAAGACAAGAACTCCGTCATTCACATTGATAATCAACAGAAATCATCCAGGTAATATAGAAACACAATAACAGTAAAAGAAGAACTCGATCATTTACTTTGTTGATCAACAGAAATTATCCAGCTAATATGGAAATACAATAACAATAAGAAAATAACTCGATCATTCACATTGTTGGTCAACAGAAATCATCCAGGTAATATAGAAACACAATAACACTAAGACAAGAACTCGATCATTTACATTGTTGATTAACAGAAATTATCCAGCTAATATAGAAACACAATAACAATAAGAAAAGAACTCGATCATTTACATTGTTGATCAACAGAAATCATCCAGCTAATATAGAAACACAATAACACTAAGACAAGAACTCGATCATTTACATTGTTGATCAACAGAAATTTTCCAGCTAATATGGAAACACAATAACAATAAGACAAGAACTCGATCATTTACATTGTTGATCAACAGAAATCATTCAGCTAATATCGAAACACAATAACAATAAGACAAGAACTCGATCATTTACATTGTTGATCAAGAGAAATTTTCCAGCTAATATGGAAACACAATAACAATAAGACAAGAACTCGATCATTTACATTGTTGATCAACAGAAATCATTCAGCTAATATCGAAACACAATAACAATAAGACAAGAACTCGATCATTTACATTGTTGATCAAGAGAAATTTTCCAGCTAATATGGAAACACAATAACAATAAGACAAGAACTCGATCATTTACATTGTTGGTCAACAGAAATCATCCAGCTAATATAGAAACACAATAACACTAAGACAAGAACTCGATCATTTACATTGTTGATTAACAGAAATTATCCAGCTAATATAGAAACAAAATAACAATAAGAAAAGAACTCGATCATTTACATTGTTGATCAACAGAAATCATCCAGCTAATATAGAAACACAATAACACTAAGACAAGAACTCAATCATTTACATTGTTGATTAACAGAAATTATCCAGCTAATATGGAAACACAATAACAATAAGACAAAAACTCGATCATTAACATTGATAATCAACAGCAATAATCCAGTTAATATTGAAACACAATAACAATAAGAAAAGAACTCGATGATTTACATTGATGATCAACAGAAATCATCCAGTTAATATAGAAACACAATAACAATAAGACAAAAACTCGATCATTTACATTGTTGATCAAGAGAAATTATCCAGCTAATATGGAAACACAATAACAGTATGACAGTATGACAAGAACTCGATCATTCACATTGTTGATCAAGAGAACTCATCCAGCTAATATAGAAACACAATAACAATAAGACAAGAAATCGATCATTTACATTGTTGATCAACAGAAATCATCCAGCTAATATAGAAACACAATAACAGTAAGACAAGAACTCGATCATTTATTTACATTGTTGATAAACAGAAATCATCCAGCTGATATGGAAACACAATAACCATAAGACAAGAACTCCGTCATTCACATTGATGATCAACAGAAATCATCCAGGTAATATAGAAACACAATAACAGTAAAAGAAGAACTCGATCATTTACATTGTTGATCAACAGAAATTATCCAGCTAATATGGAAACATAATAACAATAAGAAAATAACTCGATCATTCACATTGTTGGTCAACAGAAATCATCCAGTTAATATAGAAACACAATAACAATTAGACAAAAACACAATCATTTACATTGTTGATCAACAGAAATTATCCAGCTAATATGGAAACACAATAACCATAAGACAGAACTCGATCATTCACATTGATGATCAACAGAAATCATCCAGCTAATATAGAAACACAATAACAGTAAGACAAAAATTCGATCATTTACATTGTTGATCAACAGAAATCATTCAGCTAATATAGAAACACAATAACAATAAGACAAGAACTCGATCATTTACATTGTTGATCAAGAGAAATTATCCAGCTAATATGGAAACACAATAACAATAAGACAAGAACTCGATCATTTACATTGATGATCAACAGAAATCATTCAGCTGATATAAAAACACAGTAACAGTAAAACAAGAACTCGATCATTTACATTGTTGATCAAGAGAATTTATCTAGCTAATATAGAAACACAATAACAATAAGACAAGAACTCGATCATTTACATTGTTGATCAACAGAAATCATCCAGCTAATAAAGAAACACAATAACATTAAAACAAGAAATGGATTATTTACGTTGTTTATTAATAAAATTCATCCATCTAATGTAGAAAAACAATAACACTATAACTCCATTATTTACATTGTTCATAATTCATCGAGGTAATATTGAAACACCATAAAAATAAGACAAGAAGTAGATTATTTAAATTGTTCATTAAAAGTATTCATCCAGCTAATACAGATACAGAATAACAATATACCTAGAACTCTATAATTTACATTGTTGATCAACAAGATTCATCCAGCTAAAACAGATACAGAATAACAATATACCTAGAACTCTATAATTTACATTGTTGATCAACAAGATTCATCCAGCTAAAACAGATACAGAATAACAATATAACTAGAACTCTATAATTTACATTGTTGATCAATCAACAGGATTCTTCCAGCTAAAACAGATACAGAATAACAATATAACTCGAACTCTATAATTAACATTGTTGATCAACAGGATTCATGCAGCTAACAGAGATACAGAAAAACAATATAACTAGAACTCGATCATTTACATTGTTGATCAACAGAAATTATCCAACGAATATAGAAACACAATAACAGTGTGAGAAGAACTCGATCATTGCATTGTTGATCAAGAGAAATTATCCATTTAATATAGATATACAATAACAGTATGACAGTATCACAAGAACTCGATCATTCACATTGTTGATCAAGAGAACTCATCCAGCTAATATAGAAACACAATAACAATAAGACAAGAACTCGATCATTTATTTACATTGTTGATCAACAGAAATAATCCAGCTAATATAGAAACACAATAACAGTAAGACAAAAACTCGATCATTTATATTGTTGATCAAGAGAAATTATCCAGCTAATATGGAAACACAATAACAATAAGACAAGAACTCGATCATTTACATTGATGATCAACAGAAATCATACAGCTAATATGGAAACACAATAACAATAAGAAAAGAACTCGATCATTTATTTACATTGTTGATCAACAGAAATCATCCAGCTGACATGGAAACACAATAACCATAAGAAAAGAACTCCGTCATTCACATTGATGATCAACAGAAATCATCCAGGTAATATAGAAACACAATAACAGTAAAAGAAGAACTCGATCATTCACATTGTTGGTCAACAGAAATCATCCAGCTAATATAGAAACACAATAAGAATAAGACAAGAACTCGATCATTTACATTGTTGATCAACAGAAATCATTCAGCTAATATAGAAATACAAGAACAGTGAGACAAGAACTCGATCATTTACATTGTTGATCAAGAGAATTTATCTAACTATTAGAGTAACATAATAACAATAAGAATAGAAATGGATGATTTACATTGTGATTACATAATTCATCCATCTTATATTGAAATTACAATAAAAGTAAGACTACACCTATATCACTTACTATGGTGGTCCACAGAATTCATCCAGCTAATATAGAAACACGATAAAAATATTCTATACCTATATCATTTACATAGTTGGTCAACAGAATTCATCCATCTAATATAGAAACACAATAACATTAAAACAAGAAATGGATTATTTACGTTGTTTATTAATAAAATTCATCCATCTAATGTAGAAAAACAATAACACTATAACTCCATTATTTACATTGTTCATAATTCATCCAGGTAATATTGAAACACCATAAAAATAAGACAAGAACTAGATTATTTAAATTGTTCATTAAAATAATTCATCCAGCTAAAACAGATACAGAATAACAATATACCTAGATCTCTATAATTTACATTGTTGATCGACAAGATTCATCCAGCTAAAACAGATACAGAATAACAATATAACAAGAACTCTATAATTTACATTGTTGATCAATCAACAGGATTCTTCCAGCTAAAACAGATACAGAATAACAATATAACTAGAACTCTATAATTAACATTGTTAATCAACAGGATTCATGCGGCTAAAACATATATAGAATAACAATACAACTTGAACTCTATAATTTACATTGTTGATCAATCAACAGGATTCATCCAGCTAAAACAGATACAAAACAACAATATAATTAGAACTCTATAATTTACACTGCTGATCAACAGGATTCATCCAGCTAACACATGTACAGAATAATAATATAATTAGAACTCTATAATTTACATTGTTGATCAACAGGATTCATCCAGCTAAAGCAGATACAGAATAATAATATAATTAGAACTCTATAATTCCCTTTGTTGATCAATCAACAGAAATCATCCAGCTAATATAGAAACACAATAACAATAAGACAAGAACTCGATCATTTACATTGTTGATCAACAGAAATTATCCAGCTATTATAGAAACACAATAACACTAAGACAAGAACTCGATCATTTACATTGTTGATTAACACAAATTATCCAGCTAATATGGAAACACACTAACAATAAGACAAAAACTTGATCATTAACATTGATTATCAACAGCAATCATCCAGTTAATATAGAAACACAATAACAGTAAAAGAAGAACTCGATCATTTACATTGTTGATCAACAGAAATTATCCAGCTAATATGGAAACACAATAACAATAAAAAATTAACTCGATCATTCACATTGTTGGTCAACAGAAATCATCCAGTTAATATAGAAACACAATAACAATTGGACAAAAACACGATCATTTACATTGTTGATCAACAGAAATTATCCAGCTAATATGGAAACACAATAACCATAAGACAAGAACTCGATCATTCACGTTGATGATCAACAGAAATCATCCAGCTAATATAGAAACACAATAACAGTAAGACAAAAATTCGATCATTTACATTGTTGATCAACAGAAATCATTCAGCTAATATAGAAACACAGTAACAATAAGACAAGAACTCCATAATTTACATTGTTGATCAAGAGAAATTATCCAGCTAATATGGAAACACAATAACAATAAGACAAGAACTCGATCATTTACATTGATGATCAACAGAAATCATTCAGCTAATATAAAAACACAGTAACAGTAAGACAAGAACTCGATCATTTACATTGTTGATCAAGAGAATTTATCTAGCTATTAGAGTAACATAATAACAATAAGAATAGAAATGGATGATTTACATTGTGATTACATAATTCATCCATCTTATATTGAAATTACAATAACAGTAAGACTACACGTATATCACTTACTTTGGTGGTCCACAGAATTCATCCAGCTAATATAGAAACACGATAAAAATAATCTACACCTATATCCTTTACATAGTTGGTCAACAGAATTCATCCAGCTAATATAGAAACACAATAACAATAAAACAAGAAATGGATTATTTACGTTGTTTATTAATAAAATTCATCCATCTAATGTAGAAAAACAATAACACTATAACTCCATTATTTACATTGTTCATAATTCATCGAGGTAATATTGAAACACCATAAAAATAAGACAAGAAGTAGATTATTTAAATTGTTCATTAAAATAATTCATCCAGCTAATACAGATACAGAATAACAATATACCTAGAACTCTATAATTTACATTGTTGATCAACAAGATTCATCCAGCTAAAACAGATACAGAATAACAATATACCTAGAACTCTATAATTTACATTGTTGATCAACAAGATTCATCCAGCTAAAACAGATACAAAATAACAATATAACTAGAACTCTATAATTTACATTGTTGATCAATCAACAGGATTCTTCCAGCTAAAACAGATACAGAATAACAATATAACTCGAACTCTATAATTAACATTGTTGATCAACAGGATTCATGCAGCTAACAGAGATACAGAATAACAATATAACTAGAACTCGATCATTTACATTGTTGCTCAACAGAAATTATCCAACGAATATAGAAACACAATAACAGTAAGAGAAGAACTCGATCATTGCATTGTTGATCAAGAGAAATTATCCATTTAATATAGATATACAATAACAGTATGACAGTATCACAAGAACTCGATCATTCACATTGTTGATCAAGAGAACTCATCCAGCTAATATAGAAACACAATAACAATAAGACAAGAACTCGATCATTTATTTACATTGTTGATCAACAGAAATAATCCAGCTAATATAGAAACACAATAACAGTAAGACAAAAACTCGATCATTTACTTTGTTGATCAACAGAAATCATACAGCTAATATGGAAACACAATAACAATAAGACAAGAACTCGATCATTTATTTACATTGTTGATCAACAGAAATCATCCAGCTGACATGGAAACACAATAACCATAAGACAAGAACTCCGTCATTCACATTGATGATCAACAGAAATCATCCAGGTAATATAGAAACACAATAACAGTAAAAGAAGAACTCGATCATTCACATTGTTGGTCAACAGAAATCATCCAGCTAATATAGAAACACAATAACAATAAGACAAGAACTCGATCATTTACATTGTTGGTCAACAGAAATCATCCAGCTAATATAGAAACACAATAACACTAAGACAAGAACTCGATCATTTACATTGTTGATTAACAGAAATTATCCAGCTAATATAGAAACACAATAACAATAAGAAAAGAACTCGATCATTTACATTGTTGATCAACAGAAATCATCCAGCTAATATAGAAACACAATAACACTAAGACAAGAACTCGATCATTTACATTGTTGATTAACAGAAATTATCCAGCTAATATGGAAACACAATAACAATAAGACAAAAACTCGATCATTAACATTGATAATCAACAGCAATAATCCAGTTAATATTGAAACACAATAACAATAAGAAAAGAACTCGATGATTTACATTGATGATCAACAGAAATCATCCAGTTAATATAGAAACACAATAACAATAAGACAAAAACTCGATCATTTACATTGTTGATCAACAGAAATTATCCAGCTAATATGGAAACACAATAACCATAAGAGAAGAACTCGATCATTTACATTGTTGATCAACATAAATCATCCAGGTAATATAGAAACACAATAACAGTAAGAGAAGAACTCGATAATTTACATTGTTGATCAACAGAAATCATCCAGCTAATATAGAAACACAATAACAATATGACAAGAACTCGATCATTTACATTGTTGATCAACAGAAATCATTCAGCTAATATAGAAACACAATAACAATAAGACAAGAACTCGATCATTTACATTGTTGATCAAGAGAAATTTTCCAGCTAATATGGAAACACAATAACAATAAGACAAGAACTCGATCATTTACATTGTTGATCAACAGAAATCATTCAGCTAATATAGAATCACAATAACAATAAGTCAAGAACTCGATCATTTACATTGTTGATCAAGAGAAATTATCCAGCTAATATGGAAACACAATAACAATAAGAGAAGAACTCGATCATTTACATTGATGATCAACAGAAATCATTCAGCTAATATAAAAACACAGTAACAGTAAGACAAGAACTCGATGATTTACATTGATGATCAACAGAACTCATCCAGTTAATATAGAAACACAATAACAATAAGATAAAAATTCCATCATTTTCATTGTTGATCAACATAAATTATCCAGCTAATATGGAAACACAATAACCATAAGACAAAAACTCGATCATTTACATTGTTGATCAACAGAAATTATCCAGCTAATGTAGAAACACAATAACCATAAGACAAGAACTCGATCATTCACATTGATGATCAACAGAAATCATCCAGGTAATATAGAAACACAATAACAGTAAGGCAAGAACTCGATCATATACATTGTTGATCAACAGAAATCATTCAGCTAATATAGAAATACAAGAACAGTAAGACAAGAACTCGATCATTTACATTGTTGATCAAGAGAATTTATCTAGCTATTAGAGTAACATAATAACAATAAGAATAGAAATGGATGATTTACATTGTGATTACATAATTCATCCATCTTATATTGAAATTACAATAACAGTAAGACTACACCTATATCACTTACTTTGGTGGTCCACAGAATTCATCCAGCTAATATAGAAACACGATAAAAATAATCTACACCTATATCATTTACATAGTTGGTCAACAGAATTCATCCATCTAATATAGAAACACAATAACATTAAAACAAGAAATGGATTATTTACGTTGTTTATTAATAAAATTCATCCATCTAATGTAGAAAAACAATAACACTATAACTCCATTATTTACATTGTTCATAATTCATCCAGGTAATATTGAAACACCATAAAAATAAGACAAGAACTAGATTATTTAAATTCTTCATTAAAATAATTCATCCAGCTAAAACAGATACAGAATAACAATATACCTATACCTCTATAATTTACATTGTTGATCGACAAGATTCATCCAGCTAAAACAGATACAGAATAACAATATATCTAGAACTCTATAATTTACATTGTTGATCAATCAACAGGATTCTTCCAGCTAAAACAGATACAGAATAACAATATAACTAGAACTCTATAATTTACATTGTTGATCAATCAACAGGATTCTTCCAGCTAAAACAGATACAGAATAACAATATAACTCGAACTCTATAATTAACATTGTTGATCAACAGGATTCATGCAGCTAACAGAGATACAGAATAACAATATAACTAGAACTCGATCATTTACATTGTTGCTCAACAGAAATTATCCAACGAATATAGAAACACAATAACAGTAAGAGAAGAACTCGATCATTGCATTGTTGATCAAGAGAAATTATCCATTTAATATAGATATACAATAACAGTATGACAGTATCACAAGAACTCGATCATTCACATTGTTGATCAAGAGAACTCATCCAGCTAATATAGAAACACAATAACAATAAGACAAGAACTCGATCATTTATTTACATTGTTGATCAACAGAAATAATCCAGCTAATATAGAAACACAATAACAGTAAGACAAACACTCGATCATTTACTTTGTTGATCAACAGAAATCATCCAGCTAATATGGAAACACAATAACAATAAGACAAGAACTCGATCATTTATTTACATTGTTGATCAACAGAAATCATCCAGCTGACATGGAAACACAATAACCATAAGACAAAAACTCGATCATTTACTTTGTTGATCAACAGAAATCATCCAGGTAATATAGAAACACAATAACAGTAAAAGAAGAACTCGATCATTCACATTGTTGGTCAACAGAAATCATCCAGCTAATATAGAAACACAATAACAATAAGACAAGAACTCGATCATTTACATTGTTGGTCAACAGAAATCATCCAGCTAATATAGAAACACAATAACACTAAGACAAGAACTCGATCATTTACATTGTTGATTAACAGAAATTATCCAGCTAATATAGAAACACAATAACAATAAGAAAAGAACTCGATCATTTACATTGTTGATCAACAGAAATCATCCAGCTAATATAGAAACACAATAACACTAAGACAAGAACTCGATCATTTACATTGTTGATTAACAGAAATTATCCAGCTAATATGGAAACACAATAACAATAAGACAAAAACTCGATCATTAACATTGATAATCAACAGCAATAATCCAGTTAATATTGAAACACAATAACAATAAGAAAAGAACTCGATGATTTACATTGATGATCAACAGAAATCATCCAGTTAATATAGAAACACAATAACAATAAGACAAAAACTCGATCATTTACATTGTTGATCAACAGAAATTATCCAGCTAATATGGAAACACAATAACCATAAGAGAAGAACTCGATCATTTACATTGTTGATCAACATAAATCATCCAGGTAATATAGAAACACAATAACAGTAAGAGAAGAACTCGATAATTTACATTGTTGATCAACAGAAATCATCCAGCTAATATAGAAACACAATAACAATATGACAAGAACTCGATCATTTACATTGTTGATCAACAGAAATCATTCAGCTAATATAGAAACACAATAACAATAAGACAAGAACTCGATCATTTACATTGTTGATCAAGAGAAATTTTCCAGCTAATATGGAAACACAATAACAATAAGACAAGAACTCGATCATTTACATTGTTGATCAACAGAAATCATTCAGCTAATATAGAATCACAATAACAATAAGTCAAGAACTCGATCATTTACATTGTTGATCAAGAGAAATTATCCAGCTAATATGGAAACACAATAACAATAAGAGAAGAACTCGATCATTTACATTGATGATCAACAGAAATCATTCAGCTAATATAAAAACACAGTAACAGTAAGACAAGAACTCGATGATTTACATTGATGATCAACAGAACTCATCCAGTTAATATAGAAACACAATAACAATAAGATAAAAATTCCATCATTTTCATTGTTGATCAACATAAATTATCCAGCTAATATGGAAACACAATAACCATAAGACAAAAACTCGATCATTTACATTGTTGATCAACAGAAATTATCCAGCTAATGTAGAAACACAATAACCATAAGACAAGAACTCGATCATTCACATTGATGATCAACAGAAATCATCCAGGTAATATAGAAACACAATAACAGTAAGGCAAGAACTCGATCATATACATTGTTGATCAACAGAAATCATTCAGCTAATATAGAAATACAAGAACAGTAAGACAAGAACTCGATCATTTACATTGTTGATCAAGAGAATTTATCTAGCTATTAGAGTAACATAATAACAATAAGAATAGAAATGGATGATTTACATTGTGATTACATAATTCATCCATCTTATATTGAAATTACAATAACAGTAAGACTACACCTATATCACTTACTTTGGTGGTCCACAGAATTCATCCAGCTAATATAGAAACACGATAAAAATAATCTACACCTATATCATTTACATAGTTGGTCAACAGAATTCATCCATCTAATATAGAAACACAATAACATTAAAACAAGAAATGGATTATTTACGTTGTTTATTAATAAAATTCATCCATCTAATGTAGAAAAACAATAACACTATAACTCCATTATTTACATTGTTCATAATTCATCCAGGTAATATTGAAACACCATAAAAATAAGACAAGAACTAGATTATTTAAATTCTTCATTAAAATAATTCATCCAGCTAAAACAGATACAGAATAACAATATACCTATACCTCTATAATTTACATTGTTGATCGACAAGATTCATCCAGCTAAAACAGATACAGAATAACAATATATCTAGAACTCTATAATTTACATTGTTGATCAATCAACAGGATTCTTCCAGCTAAAACAGATACAGAATAACAATATAACTAGAACTCTATAATTAACATTGTTAATCAACAGGATTCATGCGGCTAAAACATATATAGAATAACAATACAACTTGAACTCTATAATTTACATTGTTGATCAATCAACAGGATTCATCCAGCTAAAACAGATACAGAACAACAATATAATTAGAACTCTATAATTTCACTGCTGATCAACAGGATTCATCCAGCTAACACATATACAGAATAACAATATAATTAGAACTCTATAATTTACATTGTTGATCAACAGGATTCATCCAACTAAAGCAGATACAGAATAATAATATAATTAGAACTCTATAATTCACATTGTTGATCAACATGATTCATCCAGATAAAGCAGATACAGAATTCTAATATAATTAGAACTCTATAATTCACTTTGTTGATCAATCAACAGAAATCATCCAGCTAATAAAGAAACACAATAACACTAAGAAAAGAAGTCGATCATATACATTGTTGATTAACAGAAAATATCCAGCTAATATAGAAACACAATAACAATAAGACAAGAACTCGATGATTTACATTGATGATCAACAGAAATCATCCAGTTAATATAGAAACACAATAACAATAAGACAAAAACTCGATCATTTACATTGTTGATCAACAGAAATTATCCAGCTAATATGGAAACACAATAACCATAAGAGAAGAACTCGATCATTTACATTGTTGATCAACAGAAATCATCCAGGTAATATAGAAACACAATAACAGTAAGACAAGAATTCGATCATTTACATTCTTGATCAACAGAAATCATCCAGGTAATATAGAAACACAATAACAATAAGACAAGAACTCGATCATTTACATTGTTGATCAACAGAAATCATTCAGCTAATATAGAAACACAATAACAGTAGGACAAGAACTCGATCATTTACATTGTTGATCAACAGAAATCATCCAGGTAATATAGAAACACAATAAAAATAAGACAAGAACTCGATCATTTACATTGTTGATCAACAGAAATCATTCAGCTAATATAGAAACACAATAACAGTAAGACAAGAACTCGATCATTTACATTGTTGATCAAGAGAAATTATCCAGCTAATATGGAAACACAATAACAATAAGACAAGAACTCGATCATTTACATTGATGATCAACAGAAATCATTCAGCTAATATAAAAACACAGTAACAGTAAGACAAGAACTCGATCATTTACATTGTTGATCAAGAGAATTTATCTAGCTATTAGAGTAACATAATAACAATAAGAATAGAAATGGATGCTTTACATTGTGATTACATAATTCATCCATCTTATATTGAAATTACAATAACAGTAAGACTACACCTATATCACTTACTTTGGTGGTCCACAGAATTCATCCAGCTAATATAGAAACACGATAAAAATAATCTACACCTATATCATTTACATAGTTGGTTAACAGAATTCATCCAGCTAATATAGAAACACAATAACAATAAAACAAGAAATGGATTATTTACGTTGTTTATTAATAAAGATCATCCATCTAATGTATAAAAACAATAACACTATAATTCCATAATTTACATTGTTCATAATTCATCCAGGTAATATTGAAACACCATAAAAATAAGACAAGAAGTAGATTATTTAAATTGTTCATTAAAATAATTCATCCAGCTAATACAGATACAGAATAACAATATACCTAGATCTCTATAACTTACATTGTTGATCAACAAGATTCATCCAGCTAACACAGATACAGAATAACAATATACCTAGAACTCTATAATTTACATTGTTCATCAACAAGATTCATCCAGCTAAAACAGATACAGAATAACAATATAACTGGAACTCTATAATTTACATTGTTGATCAATCAACAGGATTCTTCCAGCTAAAACAGATACAGAATAACAATATAACTAGAACTCTATAATTAACATTGTTGATCAACAGGATACATCCAGCTGAAACAGATACAGAATAACAATATAACTAGAACTCTATAATTAATATTGTTGATCAACAGGATTCATGCAGCTAAAACATATATAGAATAACAATACAACTTGAACTCTATAATTTACATTGTTGATCAATCAACAGGATTCATCCAGCTAAAACAGATACAGAACAACAATATAATTACAACTCTATAATTTACATTGTTGATCAACAGGATTCATCCAGCTAAAGCAGATACAGAATAATAATATAATTAGAACTCTATAATTCACATTGTTGATCAACATGATTCATCCAGATAAAGCAGATACAGAATAATAATATAAGTAGAACTCTATAATTCACATTGTTGATCAATCAACAGGATTCATCCAGTTAAAACAGATTCAGAATAACAATATAACTAGAACTCTATAATTTACATTGTTGATCAACAGGATTCATACAGTTAAAACAGATACAGAATAACAATATAACTAGAACTCTATAATTTACATAGTTGATCAATCAACAGGATTAATCCCCCTAAAACAGATACAGAATAACAATATAATTAGAACTCTATAATTTACATTGTTGATCAACAGGATTCATCCAGCTAAAACAGATATAGAACAACAATATAACTAGAACTTTATAATTTACATTGTTGATCAATAAACAGGATTCATCCAGCTAAAACAGATACAGAACAACAATATAATTACAACTCTATAATTTACATTGTTGATCAACAGGATTCATCCAGCTAAAGCAGATACAGAATAATAATATAATTAGAACTCTATAATTCACATTGTTGATCAACATGATTCATCCAGATAAAGCAGATACAGAATAATAATATAAGTAGAACTCTATAATTCACATTGTTGATCAATCAACAGGATTCATCCAGTTAAAACAGATTCAGAATAACAATATAACTAGAACTCTATAATTTACATTGTTGATCAACAGGATTCATACAGTTAAAACAGATACAGAATAACAATATAACTAGAACTCTATAATTTACATAGTTGAACAACAGGATTCATCCAGGTAACACAGATACAGAATAACATTATAACTAGTACTCTATAATTTACATTGTTGATCAATCAACAGGATTAATCCCCCTAAAACAGATACAGAATAACAATATAATTAGAACTCTATAATTTACATTGTTGATCAACAGGATTCATCCAGCTAAAACAGATATAGAACAACAATATAACTAGAACTTTATAATTTACATTGTTGATCAATAAACAGGATTCATCCGGCAAATATAAAAAAAAACAACCAATAAGAATAAGAATAGAAATCGATTATTTACATTGTTGATCAATACAATACATGCAGAAAATAGAGGAACACAATAACAATAATATTACAAGAGGGTCATTTACATTACTGATCAACAGAATTCTCCCAGCAAACACAGAAACACAATAAAAATAAAACTAGAACTCTATCAGTTACATTGCTTACCAACATTTATTTTCAGGTAATACAGAAAGAAAATTACAATAAGACTAGAACTCGATCATTTACACTGTTGGTTAAAAGAATTCATCTGGCTAATATAGAAAACCAATAAGAGTAAGAAAAAACTCGATCATTTACATTGTTGAGTGAAAGAATTCTTCCAAGTGATCATAGAAACACAATAATAATAAGGCGAGAACTCGATCATTTTCCTTGTTAATCAACAGAGGGCCTGGCATGGCCTAGCGCGTTAAGGCGTGCGCTTCGTAATCTGAGGGTCGCGGGTTCGCGCCCGAGTCGCTCCAAACATGCTCGCCCTCCCAGCCGTGGGGGCGTTATAATGTGACGGTTAATCCAACTTTTCGTTGGTAAAAGAGTAGCGCAAGAGTTGGCGGTGGGTGGTGATGACTAGCTGCTTTCCCTCTAGTCTTACACTGCTAAATTAGGGACGGCTAGCACAGATAGCCCTCGAGTAGCTTTGTGCGAAACTCCAAAACAAACAAACAAGAATAATCAACAGAATTCATCGAAATAGTGTGAGATAAATAAACAAGGATATTAGTTCAAGTGGGCAGCTTGTAGACCAGGGGTGGCCAAATCATGGTTCGTGAGTCACATGCAGCTTTCGGAAATATGTTAGCTTAGCTCCTTTTTGCATCACAATTAATGTAAAAGGTAAATAAAAAAATTCAATCTGTATAATTAATTACCGGGTATAAACTGAGAGTCCACTGGATTAAAAAGTGAGTTAAAGAATCTAAATCCTAATTTTAAAAATAGATTTGAGTCACGGATTAAAGAAATTTCGGATCAACAAGGATTGCAGAGAAATTGTTCTCGAGAATCAGTAATTGTACAAACCGGTGCTGACAATGCTACTTTTAGGTGGCGTGGGACGCGGTCGTGTGATTGTGGCGTGCGTGGCTGCGTTGCGTGCTGTGAAATTAGCAGAATGTTAATGTGATATTGTGCGCTGTAGAGTTTGATTGCGTTGCACGTGTTGGAGCTTATTGTTTCATTTCACATTAATTTTTTAGAAGTGTTTTTGAAAATTGTGTGAAGGGAGATGGCGTCATCAAATTGTAAGAAGCGAAAATATGAAAATTAAAATATAAATTTTAAACAAGAGTGGGAGGAATATCTTGTGTTCACTGTTAAAGGAGGTAAACCTTTGTGTCTCATCTGTAATGTGTTACACAATCATTAGAAAGCTAGTAACATGGAGGCAAAGCTTTGTGTCTTATCTGCTATGTGTTACATAATCATTACAAAGCCAGTAACATGAAACACCACTCTGAAACAAACCACAAAAACATTTTGACTGACTATCCACTTAAATCAGAATTACCGAAAAACAAGTTAACTGTGTTAATATCATAACTAAATAGCCAGCAGACACTGTTGGTAACGTTCAGTAAGGAAGTTGATATAATGACTGAAGCTAGTTTTGTTATATCATGGAATATTGCTCGTGCTAAACGCCCATATATTCTGATGGTGAATTTGTTAACAATAATGTAGCTGAAGTTCCAGTGTTAGATCCAAGTAACACAAAACTTCAGCTACTATTAACACAAACAGTAGCTTCACACAACACTACAGAGAGACGTATATCCCAGATAAGTGCTGATGTTGCAGACAAAATGATTTAAAGAATTCCCTCGCATTCAGCTTAGCCCTTGCTTGACGAATCTACAGACATACAAGACAGCCCACAACTGGCCGTATTTATTTGTCATATTTCCTGTGAAAGAAGAGATGTTGGGCTTAGTGGCATTAAAAGAAACAACTCGTGGTGTTGACATTAAAAATGCGCTTGACGGAGCCTTAACATGTGCTGATATTCCACTGGGTAAACTCGTCAGTGTTGCAACAGATGGACCACCTGCTATGGTGGAGGAAAATGCAGAATAAACTGCACTTACAAAAAGTGATCCCAGCTTTCCAGAGTTTCTCTTTGTTCATTGCATTATTCATCGTGAACACCTGGGAGCCAGATACTTCAAGTATGAAGATGTTATGAAATTTGTTCTTGAAATTGTCAATTTCATACGTTTAAATGGGAAGACCTACCGACTGTTCAAAAATTTTATTGAAGAACTGGAGCTTGAAGATAAACCCAGTGATGTCTCTTTCTACTGCATTATAAGGTAGCTGTCTACCAGATAAACCCAGTGATGTCTCTTTCTACTGCATTGTAATGTGGCTGTCTACCAGATAAACCCAGTGATGTCTCTTTCTACTGCATTGTAAGGTAGCTGTCTACCAGATAAACCCAGTGATGTCTCTTTCTACTGCATTGTAAGGTAGCTGTCTACCAGATAAACCCAGTGATGTCTCTTTCTACTGCATTATAAGGTGGCTGTCTACCAGATAAACCCAGTGATGTCTCTTTCTACTGCATTGTAAGGTGGCTGTCTACCAGATAAACCCAGTGATGTCTCTTTCTACTGCATTGTAAGGTAGCTGTCTACCAGATAAACCCAGTGATGTCTCTTTCTACTGCATTGTAAGGTAGCTGTCTACCAGATAAACCCAGTGATGTCTCTTTCTACTGCATTGTAAGGTAGCTGTCTACCAGATAAACCCAGTGATGTCTCTTTCTACTGCATTGTAAGGTGGTTGTCTATCAGCTATGTCTTAAGTAGGTTTGTGGATCCGTTGGAGCCTATTATTACTTTTCTTTAAGATAAGAAAAGATTCTATCCTCAATTGGAAAATTATGAATGGATACAAGATCTAATGTTCCTTACTGATATAATAAATCATCTGCAAACTCTGAACTTGGTAGTATAAGGGAAGGATAATATTGTTTCTAATCTTACTCAGACAATTTTCAACTTTCAGCATAAAATAAGACTTTTCAAAGAGACATATTGTCAAGAAGCTTCAGTTACTTTCACAATCTCAAAAGGAGAGTAAATACATTCCTTGATATTGAAATAAAAAAAACACAGAAACTTGAAGAATACAAAGATAAATTACAAGGATTGCTTGATAGCTTCCAAGACAGGTTTGAGGACTTGCAGAAGCTGAAGCCCTGCTTAGCATTCTAAATCCATTCATAGTTGATGTGATTGATGATGGTTGTTCAGTTCTCGAACCTCTGGTTACAGAATCATCTGCTGTGGGAATGGAACTAATGGAACTACAGGAGGACCTGGGTTTAAAGATGATCCATAAATCCCATTCTACAACTGAGTTCTGGAAGCAAATTCCAGAAATAAAATATCATAAGCTGAAGAAAAGTAATGAGCGGTTCATCTCAATTTTTAGCACAACATACTGCTCTGAATCACTGTACTCTGTAAGGAACTCTGTGAAGTTGAAGCATCGTGCAATCCTTACAAACCACACCTGACGGAGCTAATTCGTACAGCCTTAACAACATGTTAGCTGGAATTTCAACGACTCACAACCAAGATGGAAACGCACAAGACCTCTAGTAGCAGTAAATAGCCTGATAATTGTATCAATGTCTGTTTGTGTGGGAAAAATATTATGACAAGCCTACAATTTTGTAAGGTGGTATCTGATTAAAATATCTCTGATTTTATTGTTTTATATATTTTCCTCCATGTTTTGACCAGATGTTTACTAAGACAAGTAAACATTATTAAAAATATGTTTTTACCTGTTTTATTTTTATTTTTGGCTGACTTGTTTAATGTTAATGAAATGCAAATTTGCATATTTTTCTTAGATGTTTCCATAGTTTATTATCGTATTAAATACGCTATATATACCTGAAGCAGTAATCACCCAGGATTTTGAAAACATTAGGTATATATATATATATATATGTACTGTGTGGTTATTGAAACTGATAGAAATTAACAGTTTAAAAACTACATACATGAATAAATATCATTACATACATGTATTTATTAATATTTTTATATAATATATGTAACACAATGTCCATGTAACAATAAAAACGTGTGTGTAATATTTGTTCATGTTCTCAAACATCTGAAGTTTATCGTATGTTACGTTAAGCAAGTTTGGCCGTCCCTGCTATACACAGTGTTCGATACCTTAAGAAAACACAAAGATTTATACATGTCGTACAGCATTTACGTCAACATTTTCATGTGAACAAATTTACGATTAGCTTTTGTTTCTTGTTACTACTTGTTTCTTGTGGAATAAATCAAATAATTTTATTGCAATCGAGTTCATGACAAATGGCGCTAAAGTGAAAACAATTAAATAGTCTTCGAATACCGAATTCCACGCCAGGAAATCACGGATTTTGTAGGTTTTGTTCAATAACAAAAAGAACGGCCATGTTTGTCATTAATGTACGAATATCGTGAGAAGTACATAGCTGATGGAAATAGTCGCGTGACTTGTGAGTCCGCAATCTGTCACTAACGAAAACGTTAAAGTAAGTTGTTTTCAAATAGTCTTGCATAAATATGGCAATCTACGAGATATAACTGACTCATTTTATCGCCACCAGGTGTCTTGAAAACATTTCTTGTGGCAAGATAAAATAAATTAAAATGTGCTAATTGAAAATACTCTTAAGCCTGAATGTTACCTAGATGTAAGCTTATTTTTATTTATCACTTGACAAACGGGAAAAATAAAATTATTCAATTTTATGTACGTTTTGTGACTTTTATATTTCGTTTGAAATATTCACAAAATATATACCTTTTTATAAGATATTTCTTTTGATCGGTATTATCCTTTTAAAGTTGGTAGAGGGCGCTTTACCCATCTCTTTTTTTTTTTTTTTATCTGCACCCAAACACTGTACCTCAAAAATGACACGTTTGTTTCAATGGCGGAAAAAGTTTTGTCTTCGAATAGAGAAATGTTGACAATATAAAATTAATGTTGTGTAAACAAGTTGGAAAAGCATGATTATAGTATTAGGCTTATTACAGTTTTAAATATGACATTCTTAATGTAGTCCTTTAGCTACTTTAAAGAATTAAATGAATGTACAATAATAGTATTCCAACCACATTATAATAGCCATACAGAGTGCTGATGAAACGTTTCGTTCAGTCCGCTAAGTTATCGTATGGAAATTCACAAAAGTTTATTAATATAAGGGATTGAAAGATTTTACACTAAGACAGAAACATCCCAAAATACCAATCTAATCTAATTAACCAGTCATAACACAAGTTTTTGTTGTCACATGGTGATGATAAACAAAAGTGATTTATTCTTTTCAACCTCTTCATTATACGTGATAAACAGGGACAAAAACGCGAGGTAAACAGGAACAAGAACGCGAGATAAACAGGGACAAAAACGCGAGATAAACAGGAACAAGAACGCGAGATAAACAGGAACAAAAACGCGAGATAAACAGGAACAAGAACGCGAGATAAACAGGGACAAGTTGGAATATTTCAGCAGTCATTGATTCCTGTTACCAGATTCTATCACGTACACAATACACCAGTCTGTTTTGTTACCAGATTCTATCAAGTACACAATACACCAGTCTGTTTTGTTACCAGATTCTATCACATACACAATACACCAGTCTGTTTTGTTACCAGATTCTGTCACGTACACAATACACCAGTCCGTTTTGTTACCAGATTCTATCACGTACACAATACACCAGTCTGTTTTGTTACAATATTCTATCACGTACACAATATACCACTCTGTTTTGTTACCAGATTCTATCACGTACACAATACACCAGTCTGTTTTGTTACCAGATTCTATCACGTACACAATACACCAGTCTGTTTTGTTACCATATTCTATCACGTACACAATACACCAGTCTGTTTTGTTACCAGATTCTATCATGTACACAATACACCAGTCTGTTTTGTTACCAGATTCTATCACGTACACAATACACCAGTCTGTTTTGTTACCAGATTCTATCACGTACACAATACACCAGTCTGTTTTGTTACCAGATTCTATCTCGTACACAATACACCCGTCTGTTTTGTTACCAGATTCTATCACGTACACAATACACCCGTCTGTTTTGTTACCAGATTCTATCACGTACACAATATACCAGTCTGTTTTGTTATCAGATTCTATCACGTACACAATATACCAGTCTGTTTTGTTACCAGATTCTATCACGTACACAATACACCAGTCTGTTTTGTTACCAGATTCTGTCACGTACACAATACACCAGTCCGTTTTGTTACCAGATTCTATCACGTACACAATACACCAGTCTGTTTTGTTACAATATTCTATCACGTACACAATATACCACTCTGTTTTGTTACCAGATTCTATCACGTACACAATACACCAGTCTGTTTTGTTACCAGATTCTATCACGTACACAATACACCAGTCTGTTTTGTTACCAGATTCTATCACGTACACAATACACCAGTCTGTTTTGTTACCAGATTCTATCACGTACACAATACACCAGTCTGTTTTGTTACCAGATTCTATCATGTACACAATACACCAGTCTGTTTTGTTACCAGATTCTATCACGTACACAATACACCAGTCTGTTTTGTTACCAGATTCTATCTCGTACACAATACACCCGTCTGTTTTGTTACCAGATTCTATCACGTACACAATATACCAGTCTGTTTTGTTATCAGATTCTATCACGTACACAATATACCAGTCTGTTTTGTTACCAGATTCTATCACGTACACAATACACCAGTCTGTTTTGTTACCATATTCTATCACGTACACAATACACCAGTCTGTTTTGTTAACAGATTCTATCACGTACACAATATACCAGTCTGTTTTGTTACCAGATTCTATCACGTACACAATACACCAGTCTGTTTTGTTACCAGATTCTATCATGTACACAATACACCAGTCTGTTTTGTTACCATATTCTATCACGTACACAATACACCAGTCTGTTTTGTTACCAGATTCTATCACGTACACAATACACCAGTCTGTTTTGTTACCAGATTCTATCACGTACACAATATACCAGTCTGTTTTGTTATCAGATTCTATCACGTACACAATACACCAGTCTGTTTTGTTACCAGATTCTATCACGTACACAATACACCAGTCTGTTTTGTTACCAGATTCTATCACGTACACAATATACCAGTCTGTTTTGTTATCAGATTCTATCACGTACACAATATACCAGTCTGTTTTGTTACCAGATTCTATCACGTACACAATACACCAGTCTGTTTTGTTACCATATTCTATCACGTACACAATACACCAGTCTGTTTTGTTATCAGATTCTATCACGTACACAATATACCAGTCTGTTTTGTTACCAGATTCTATCACGTACACAATACACCAGTCTGTTTTGTTACCAGATTCTATCATGTACACAATACACCAGTCTGTTTTGTTACCATATTCTATCACGTACACAATACACCAGTCTGTTTTGTTACCAGATTCTATCACGTACACAATACACCAGTCTGTTTTGTTACCAGATTCTATCACGTACACAATACACCAGTCTGTTTTGTTACCAGATTCTATCACGTACACAATACACCAGTCTGTTTTGTTACCAGATTCTATCATGTACACAATACACCAGTCTGTTTTGTTACCATATTCTATCACGTACACAATACACCAGTCTGTTTTGTTACCAGATTCTATCACGTACACAATACACCAGTCTGTTTTGTTACCAGATTCTATCACGTACACAATACACCAGTCTGTTTTGTTACCAGATTCTATCACGTACACAATACACCAGTCTGTTTTGTTACCATATTCTATTACACAATACACCATACCAGATTCTATCACGTACACAATACACCAGTCTGTTTTGTTACCAGATTCTATCACGTACACAATACACCAGTCTGTTTTGTTACCAGATTCTATCACGTAAACAATATACCACTCTGTTTATTGTTTCTACCACCGATATCGAAAACTTTAATCATGTTTCCCGAGAAAAACAGGAATTTTATAAATACTTGATGTTCCAGCTTATAGTAAAATCAACAACAGCCATTTAGAAAAGCTCAAACCGAAACGTTGGAATGGAATACAACTTTTATTATTTCATTCTGGAGTTGATTAGTTGTTCATGTTTCTTGATGGAAAATGTTCTTCAAGACGTTTAATGCTTATCATTTCTTTGTCATTTCTTCAGTTTCCAACAAACGCTTTTAGGTAATAATTTTGGATTCGGTATTTATAACTAACCGGATGTTCTATTAAATCAAACTGGATGTTTGATTAAAACAAACAGGATTTTTAACTAAATGAAATTGGATGATTTACTAAATCAAAATGGGTGTTCAACTAAATCAAACTATAACATCTGATTTAACTTAGTTCCATTTTTATTTTGATTTAGTTAAACATACAGTTTAATTTGGTTAAAATCCAGTTTGATTTAGTTAAACATACAGTTTAATTTGGTTAAAATCCAGTTTGATTTAGTTAAACATACAATTTAATTTGGTTAAAATCCAGTTTGATTTAGTTAAACATACAATTTAATTTGGTTAAAATCCAGTTTGATTTAGTTAAACATACAGTTTAATTTGGTTAAAATCCAGTTTGATTTAGTTAAACATACAATTTAATTTGGTTAAAATCCAGTTTGATTTAGATAAACATACAGTTTAATTTGGTTAAAATCCAGTTTGATTTAGTTAAACATACAGTTTAATTTGGTTAAAATCCAGTTTGATTTAGTTAAACATACAATTTAATTTGGTTAAAATCTAGTTTGATTTAGTTAAACATACAGTTTAATTTACTTAAAATCTAGTTTGATTTAGTTAAACATACAGTTTAATTTGGTTAAAATCTAGTTTGATTTAGTTAAACATAAAGTTTAATTTGGTTAAAATCTAGTTTGATTTAGTCAAACATACAGGTTAATTTGGTTAAAATCTAGTTTGATTTAGTTAAACATACAGTTTAATTTGGTTAAAATCCAGTTTGATTTAGTTAAACATACAGTTTAATTTGGTTAAAATCCAGTTTGATTTAGTTAAACATACAGTTTAATTTGGTTAAAATCCAGTTTGGTTAAACATACAGTTTAATTTGGTTAAAATCCAGTTTGATTTAGTTAAACATACAGGTTAATTTGGTTAAAATCCAGTTTGATTTAGTTAAACATACAGGTTAATTTGGTTAAAATCCAGTTTGATTTAGTTAAACATATAATTTAATTTGGTTAAAATCCAGTTTGATTTAGTTAAACATACAGTTTAATTTGGTTAAAATCCAGTTTGATTTAGTTAAACATACAGTTTAATTTGGTTAAAATCCAGTTTGATTTAGATAAACATACAGTTTAATTTGGTTAAAATCCAGTTTGATTTAGTTAAACATACAGTTTAATTTGGTTAAAATCCAGTTTGATTTAGTTAAACATACAGTTTAATTTGGTTAAAAAAATAACCATACAGTTTGATTTAGTTAAACGTACAGTTTAATTTGGTTTAAATCCAGTTTGATTTAGTTAAACATACAGTTTAATTTGGTTAAAATCCAGTTTGATTTAGTTAAACATACAGTTTAATTTGGTTAAAATCTAGTTTGATTTAGTTAAACATACAGTTTAATTTGGTTAAAATCCAGTTTGATTTAGTTAAACATACAGTTTAATTTGGTTAAAATCCAGTTTGATTTAGTTAAACATACAGTTTAATTTGGTTAAAATCCAGTTTGATTTTGTTAAACATACAGTTTAATTTGGTTAAAATCCAGTTTGATTTAGTTAAACATACAGGTTAATTTGGTTAAAATCCAGTTTGATTTAGTTAAACATAAGGTTAATTTGGTTAAAATCCAGTTTGATTTAGTTAAACATACAGTTTAATTTGGTTAAAATCCAGTTTGATTTAGTTAAACATATAATTTAATTTGGTTAAAATCCAGTTTGATTTAGTTAAACATACAGTTTAATTTGGTTAAAATCCAGTTTGATTTAGTTAAACATACAATTTAATTTGGTTAAAATCCAGTTTGATTTAGATAAACATACAGTTTAATTTGGTTAAAATCCAGTTCGATTTAGTTAAACATACAGTTTAATTTGGTTAAAATCCAGTTTGATTTAGTTAAACATACAGTTTAATTTGGTTAAAATCCAGTTTGATTTAGTTAACCATACAGGATTTGGTTTAAATACAGTTTGATTTAGTTAAACGTACAGTTTAATTTGGTTTAAATCCAGTTTGATTTAGTTAAACATACAGTTTAATTTGGTTAAAATCCAGTTTGATTTAGTTAAACATACAGTTTAATTTGGTTAAAATCCAGTTTGATTTAGTTAAACATACAATTTAATTTGGTTAAAATCCAGTTTGATTTAGTTAAACATACAGTTTAATTTGGTTAAAATCCAGTTTGATTTAGTTAAACATACAGTTTAATTTGGTTAAAATCCAGTTTGATTTAGTTAAACATACAGTTTAATTTGGTTAAAATCCAGTTTGATTTAGTTAAACATACAGTTTACTTTGGTTAAAATCCAGTTTGATTTAGTTAAACATACAGGTTAATTTGGTTTAAATCCAGTTTGATTTAGTTAAACATACAGGTTAATTTGGTTTAAATCCAGTTTGATTTAGTTAAACTTACAGTTTAATTTGGTTAAAATCCAGTTTGATTTAGTTAAACATACAGTTTAATTTGGTTAAAATCCAGTTTGATTTAGTTAAACATACAGTTTAATTTGGTTAAAATCCAGTTCGATTTAGTTAAACATACAGTTTAATTTGGTTAAAATCCAGTTCGATTTAGTTAAACATACAGTTTAATTTGGTTAAAATCCAGTTTGATTTAGTTAACCATACAGGATTTGGTTTAAATACAGTTTGATTTAGTTAAACGTACAGTTTAATTTGGTTTAAATCCAGTTTGATTTAGTTAAACATACAGTTTAATTTGGTTAAAATCCAGTTTGATTTAGTTAAACATACAGTTTAATTTGGTTAAAATCCAGTTCGATTTAGTTAAACATACAGTTTAATTTGGTTAAAATCCAGTTCGATTTAGTTAAACATACAGTTTAATTTGGTTAAAATCCAGTTTGATTTAGTTAAACATACAGTTTAATTTGGTTAAAATCCAGTTTGATTTAGTTAACCATACAGGATTTGGTTTAAATACAGTTTGATTTAGTTAAACGTACAGTTTAATTTGGTTTAAATCCAGTTTGATTTAGTTAAACATACAGTTTAATTTGGTTAAAATCCAGTTTGATTTAGTTAAACATACAGTTTAATTTGGTTAAAATCCAGTTTGATTTAGTTAAACATACAATTTAATTTGGTTAAAATCCAGTCTGATTTAGTTAAACATACAGTTTAATTTGGTTAAAATCCAGTTTGATTTAGTTAAACATACAGTTTAATTTGGTTAAAATCCAGTTTGATTTAGTTAAACATACAGTTTAATTTGGTTAAAATCCAGTTTGATTTAGTTAAACATACAGTTTAATTTGGTTAAAATCCAGTTTGATTTAGTGAACCATTTCTTTTACTTGAATTAAATCAAACCAGATGTTTAACTGAATCAAACAGGAGTTTTAATTAAATCAAACTGGATATTTAACTAAATCAAAATGGATGTTAAACTCAATCAAACCGAATTTTTAACTAAATCGCGTTTTATACAAAATCAACTCGTTTTAGTTGCTTAGATATGTTTATACTTATAGTACCGCTCGTGTAACTCCGTATTGTGGTTGTCTAGTCAGAAAGGGTCTGAATCAGACAGAATCGTAACTACAGTTATAATAAAATAAATCAAGAGGGAAATGTTTTATGGTTATGCCACTGTATAGTGGTATTTATTAGAGTTTGAACAAAAATGTCCAGCGAAGTTTTCAGAAAAATAAATTGCATCAGTTTCTTTGTTTGAAGGTAACAACAAAGCTACACAATGAGTTATTTATGTTTTGTCCAACACGGGTAATCTAGAACCAGTGTTTAACGTTCCGCTGTGTTCTTGGAGTTAGAGAACCACATCAAATGTCATATGTTAATTTTTTTATAAACCCAAACTTGCTTTTTTCATGTTTTATTTAACAAATGGTTCATTCCAACCTTTTCATGGTAAATTACCAGTAGTAACCATTTTCGAATTGTTAAAGCCAATGAAGTAAAATTGAAGACAATAAACAAATAGGAAACAATTACTAAATAAAAACAATGTTTGCAACAAAACCTTGCGACATAAGTTAAGCCTAATGTGATGAAAAAATACAGTAGTAGTGTAAGTATATTATTTTAAATATTAAATATATACAGCATAACATGTAAGCCTATGAAAACACAAAGGATTTATAAACGTGAAGTCACCATCACTGGTTGATGGTATTTAATGGCTAGAGTTTGTTGTGGTCGACGCTTGTCTTTACAAACAACATGGATGAAGAGACATTACCATGACTAAATAACAGAACCAAGAATAAAGTGACAAGTTCTGAAGATCACATTAACTGTTTGTTAATACAAAGTAAAGGGTTGATCTGTGAATATTTATTAAACACCGAAGTTTACAGTTGTAATAAAAGTTTAGTACTCTCATTTGTATCTAATGCAACTTTAATATAGAGATACAAATTTCACTACGGTACGTTGCTTCTGAGAAATTAATATTTGTTAAATCTGTACAAATAAGTTCTGTTCTCATCAGCATTTCTAACGTAAATCATACGGACACAAGAGTCGTGAAGGTCACAGGTTTGTCTTGTAGGATCACTTTGTAAAGTTCAGTACAATCCTACCCAGAAAGAAACAGGTGTTAAAAACAAACTAAAAACAGACATGACTGGGAAAGTACTGTTCACTGTTGATATGGAAGACAAAAACTACGTTACATTTGTGAACTGGATTTTCTGGTTACTAAGGAAAAACGACACGTGCGCGAGAATCGATTAATTACCCTGATAGTTTTAAAGCTTCTCTAAACCTAATCATTAAAGGTGTTATTTACTGATATCAGACTTTCAATAATCAAAACAAAATGCTGGCCAATACACTTCCTTGTAGAAATGTAACAGCTGTTGAAACTTTCACCCGTACAAACGTACTGTTGTATAATATTCTTGTATATGTAACAAATGTCGACTTTCACCCATACGAAAGAACTACTGTTTAATATCCATGTTAAAATGTAAAAATATAACATAGCATAATGTTTTGAGACAGCCACAGATCTTCTGGTCCACATCCCATTCTCTAAACCAAATTAAAACGATTAAATGAAAACAACAGAGCTGAAGTCCAAAACAGCTGAAGGCCAAACCTTGTCATTCACCAACTCATCAAGGTTTACCTTAAACACATTTAAATTTATTATCTCTACAATATCCGAAAGTAACCCATTCCAAAAGCCAACCTCTCTGTTAGAAAAATAAAACTGTCTCAGCTAAAGATGACTCTTACCCTGTCAAAATTTACATTTATATCCTCTAGTTCTACTCTTCTCACTACTAAATATGGCTACAGATGACTCTTACCCTGTCAAAATTTACATTTATATCCTCTAGTTCTACTCTTCTCACTACTAAATATGGCTACAGATGACTCTTATCCTGTCAAAATTTACATTTATGTCCTCTAGTTCTACTCTTCTCACTACTAAATATGGCTACAGATGACTCTTACCCTGTCAAAATTTACATTTATATCACTACTAAATATGGCTACAGATGACTCTACCCTGTCAAAATTTACATTTATATCCTCTAGTTCTACTCTTCTCACTACTAAATATGGCTACAGATGACTCTTACCCTGTCAAAATTTACATTTATATCCTCTAGTTCTACTCTTCTCACTACTAAATATGGCTACAGATGACTCTTACCCTGTCAAAATTTACATTTATATCCTCTAGTTCTACTCTTCTCACTACTAAATATGGCTACAGATGACTCTTACCCTGTCAAAATTTACATTTATATTCTCTAGTTCTACTCTTCTCACTCTTCTACTAAATACAGATGACTCTTACCCTGTCAAAATTTACATTTCTATTCTCTAGTTCTACTCTTCTCACTACTAAATACAGATGACTCTTACCCTGTCAAAATTTACATTTCTATATCCTCTAGTTCTACTCTTCTCACTACTAAATAAATATGTCAAAATTTACAACTAGGATGACCCTGTCAAAATTTACATTTATATCAACACTACCAATGACTCTTACCCTGTCAAAAACATTTCAATCGCTACAGATGATCACCCCAAAATTTACAATTCTCTAGTTTTCTAAATATTCAAGATAAATGAAAACTAGGTTTCAGTTAAACTTCAAGAAATTTCAATCAGTTTCAGAGAAATTTCAACCTCTCCACCCTAAAGACCTTTCTAGTAACTCTACTCTGAATCCTTTCCAAAAATTCAATGTCTTTCCTAAGGTAAACACCCAAGATTGAAACCAAGGTTTCAAATGTTTCTTAACCTTTAGATACAAACCAACATCCTATTTGCCCCACTATTAACAACAGTACATTGCTATGATGCCTTTAGATACTGATTACTTCGAGATACTTTTATTTCATTATACTCGTAAGGTTATTATCATCTAATTTATAATCATAATTCAAATTATGATACCCACTACGTTATCTTGTATTTATTATAATTAAAACCTATCTTCCATTAATATGTTAAACTCAATAAATGATCTAAATACTTTTGTAAATCAGCAGCATCCTCTTCACAGTTAGCAACGACCAAGCAGCATCCTCTTCACAGTTAGCAACAACCAAGCAGCATCCTCTTCACAGTTAGCAACAACCAAGCAGCATCATCTTCACAGTTAGCAACACCCAAGCAGCATCCTCTTTACAGTTAGCAACACCCAAGCAGCATCATCTTCACAGTTAGCAACACCCAAGCAGCATCCTCTTCCCAGTTAGCAACAACCAAGCAGAATCCTCTTCACAGTTAGCAACACCCAAGTAGCATCATCTTTACAGTTAGCAACACCCAAGCAGCATCCTCTTTACAGTTAGCAACACCCAAGCAACATTCTCTTCACAGTTAGCAACACCCAAGCAGCATCCTCTTCACAGTTAGCAACAACCAAGCAGCATCCTCTTCACAGTTAGCAACAACCAAGCAGCATCCTCTTCACAGTTAGCAACACCCAAGCAGCATCCTCTTTACAGTTAGCAACAACCAAGCAGCATCCTCTTCACAGTTAGCAACACCCAAGCAGCATCCTCTTCACAGTTAGCAACACCCAAGTCCTTAATGTCGTCAACAAATGTAACTTATTGACTAATTGTTTATCATCGATGTAAATTAAAAGAACAAAGGTCATAAGACTGAGTCCTGAGGTACACCACTTGGAACATTACTTCACTTTGACTGAACTCCATTTATAGCAACCCTCTGATTTCTTCCATCAAGCCACTCTTCTGTACAATTAGTTAACTTATACCCCATACCTACAGAGACAAGTTTTTACAAGCCTTTTATGTGGAATTTTGTCAAATGCTATATATTTAAAAACGACTACTATGGGTAGAGAAAGCACTAAAAGGGGCGAACAACGCTTCGACCTACTTCGGTCATCGTCAGGTTCACACAGAAAAAAAGGGTTACCGACCGGTAACTGACCGCATGTTTGAAGGCGCTTGTGTAATTGAGTGTAGGAATGTGGAGGGCGTGTTTAGATGTTGGATATATTTATTAACATAGGTAATATTAACATAGATATAAAGGTGTTCCTTAGTATTGGTTTATTTTTGGTTTAAGTTGTTGTATAAGTAAGGCTTCTTTAATTTTGCATTTGTTTATGTTTGTATCTTTATTTAGTATTTGGGTGTTTTCTATGGTTATGTTGTGTTTTTTTGACTTGCAGTGTTCGAAAACGTGTGAAGGTGACTTGTTGTGTTCTTTGAATCTGGTTTCCATTTTTCTACTTGTTTCTCCAATAAAGAAGTCGAGGCAGTTATCACATTGTATTTTACAAATAATGTTAGTGTAGTTTTCACAAAGTATAGACCTTAGTTTTGTGCCTGGTTCTGAATAAATTTGGTATTAATTGGAATGTCATTTTTTTGTTGTTTGTTTGTTTGTTTTTTGAATTTCGCGCAAAGCTACTCGAGGGCTATCTGCCATAGCCGTCCCTAATTTAGCGGTGTAAGACTAGAGGGAAGGCAACTAGTCATCACCACCCACCACCAACTCTTGGGCTACTCTTTTACCAACGAATAGTGGGATTGACCGTAACATTATAACGTCCCCACTGCTGAAAGGGCGAGCATGTTTGGCGCGACGGGTATTACGAGTCGCCCGCCTTAACACGCTTGGCCATGCCAGGCCTATTTTTTGTTACTAGTTTTTGCCAAATGTTGGTTATTTTTCTTCTGATGTCGGGAATATATGGTATGCAGCAGTATATGGTTTCGTGATTTTTTAATTCATGAGATATCTTTTGCTTTTTGTCTAGGTGTGTGCGTATAATGTTTTCTACGGTTTGTGGAGGAAACTTATTGATGTTGATGAATTATTGTTTTATTTTGTCTAATTTGTCGTTAATTTTATCTGGTGAACATAGTTTTTTGGTTGTGTTTATTTGATTTCTTAGTATGTTGAGTTTTTGTTTTGTTTCACGTGCTGAGTCCCAAGGAATGTATAGTCCACTATGGGTGATTTTTCGGTGGATTTCTGTTTTAAATTGTGTATCGGTTCAAGTGATTATGAGGTTAAGAAATGATATTTGATTGCTTTCTTCCTGTTCACATATGAAGTTAATGTTGGGATGTATAGAGTTAATGTTATTGACAAAATTAATTGTGTGTTCTGTAGATGTGAATCCCAAAATCATGTGGTCTACATGTCTGTATCAGTATAGTGGTGGATGTAATGCTGTGGTAATTGCTTGTGTTTCAATTGTGTCATAAAAATATTGGCTAGAACTGGTGATACTGGGTTGCCCATATTTAGGTCATTTGTTTGTATATAGTTGTGGTTTTTTGAACATGAAGTTTGTCTTCATTGTGGTGAATTCTATCAGGGTTGCTAATTGATTTCTGGGAATGTCTATTGATGGGTTAGGGTCTCGGATATAGAGTTCTATAGCTTCAGTGATTGAGACTTCTCTAAAGAGGGATATAACATCGAAACTGGCCATTAAGGCTTTATGATTAAATTGATATAGATTCGACTTGAAATTTAAAGAGTCTGTGATGAATGAGCTGGCTGATGTAAGGCATTATTGATCGTAGTGGGCAATCTAGTTTATGAGGTTTGGGGATGCCGTATATTTGGGGTATGCGTGAGTCGGTCTTATGTAGGTAGCAATGAAGTGTTTGTAAAATTCTGTTGGCGTCTTAACCCCATCATAACGTTTTGTTTACTCCTGCTGTACTTACTGTTTATATTTTCACCCAGAGTTTTTCATACATTCTTTTGAATGTCCTATTTGACCAACTGTCTTAATCTTCCATAATATCAGTAAGTTTAAGTTTCTTAAAATTATGATGCTTTTATTTAGTTTTATGTTGTACACCCTTTGTGAGCCAACCTGTTTACTTTATTTGAAGATAGCCTTTTCTTTCTGTAAAAAATATAGTTATTTAGAGTATTGACAATTTTATCTTTCACAATGTTCCACATCTGTGTCTCAGCTGTTTACTACAGGTAATTCTTGTCAATGTTCCACATCTGTGTCTCAGCTGTTTACTACAGATAATTATCGTCAATGTTCCACATCTGTGTCTCAGCTGTTTACTACAGATAATTCTTGTTGCAGATTTCTAACCAAAATATCATTATCCCTTTTCTCAATATGTAGAATAATATTAAACCTGGAGCCCAGCATGGCTGGATGGTTAGGGCGTTCTACTCATTAAACCTTGGGCCCAGCATGGCTGGATGGTTAGGGCGTTCTACTCATTAAACCTTGGGCCCAGCATGGCCAGATGGTTAGGGCGTTCTACTCATTAAACCTGGAGCCCAGCATGGCCAGATGGTTAGGGCGTTCTACTCATTAAACCTGGAGCCCAGCATGGCCGGATGGTTAGGGCGTTCTACTCATTAAACCTGGGGCCCAGCATGGCCGGATGGTTAGGGCGTTCTACTCATTAAACCTTGGGCCCAGCATGGCCGGATGGTTAGGGCGTTCTACTCATTAAACCTGGGGCCCAGCATGGCTGGATGGTTAGGGCGTTCTACACATTAAACCTTGGGCCCAGCATGGCCGGATGGTTAGGGCGTTCTACTCATTAAACCTTGGGCTCAGCATGGCCGGATGGTTAGCTCATAAGTTGAAGGTTGCGGATTCGAATCCTCCCTCACATCAAACATGCTCGCCTTTTCAGTCATGGGGGCACTGTAATGTTACGATCAAACCCACTATTCGTCGTTAAACGAGTCGCCCAAAATTTAGCGGTGGGTGGTAATGACTAGCTGCCTTCCCTCTAATCTTCAAAAACGAACAAACAAACAAACAGTTCGAAGAAAGCGATCGTATTTATAATTTTTATGATCCATCAAAGTTAATCACATGTTGATTAAAAGCAAGTTTTCGTGAGCTATTTGATCATCTACACCCAGCAATAACTCTTTTTGTAATCATTATTTGCTAAAAAATGTTTTAATTGTGTATATATAAACAGTGCGAAACGATAACGGATTACAATGTAACGTTACAGGTTTTCAGAGTGTTTTGCTTCGTGAACATGCAATGTTCCTGTCAAATACTCTTCCAGTTAATGCAATAGAAGGTGTTCTCGTTGAATTAATACTATATTTACCATACACTAACGATTTTATGACGTGTTTCTTTATTTGCGCGCAAAGCTACACGAGAATTATTTATGTTTGCTGTTCAATATTTTCAACGTATTTTTATTTGAGCTGCTAAATTAAGGATGGCTAGCGCAGATAGCCCTCGAGTAGCTTTGCGCGAAATTTAAAAACAACAACAATACCACTGTAATCTCCAGATTGTATTACATTTTAATTACATAACTAGCTTACGGACCACTGCAATGATACATCTCAACGTGTTCCCAATTAAAAAATGAATGTACCACTTGTCACACCTTCTGTTACTAATATTTTATAAAAGTCTTAGATTATTGATTATTATAGCCTTCGTCGTCAATATTCATGCATTAAAAAAATTGACAGTTTAATGCGCTTTAACTGAATTTATTAAAAAAAAATAAACACTTATTATTTAGCATGTTATTTGTAGTATATTCATGACGAACATCATATTTCTCTAAACTATATTTAAGACAGAAATGTTCATAAAAAATAGGCTTAGAATAAAAGGTCTTCGTTTGAAGTTACTAGAACCAGTAACTTGAAGAAATATCTAAATAAGATAACGAACAGACCAATCATTTAGTTAAGTTAGTAGTGAATCAGTCAGAATTAGTTTTTCAGTTGGCAACGCCAGCTGTTGAGTGAAGTACTTGGATCAGTGCTAGTTATCGCCTTTATTCAGTTACTCGATCGATTAGCTGTGTAAGTCTACAAGTAACTATGTGTTTATATTAGCCGTAGTACCGTTATCGAGTAGTTATATTTGAATATCATTTTTACGCCTTCAGGTTGCAACAATGTGTGAGTGGTATATTTAAATGTTTAGCATGAAATAAAGTAATTTGTTGTTATTACTTAGGCTTAACTTGATTTTATTGTTAACCTAGTAACTAAAACGACGCTCCATACAACAAAATAACAACATAACAACAATATCCACATACGAAATTAATTATAAGGTGAAGTTCTCAATACTTCAATATTAACGTTACTATGAATTTCTGAGTGGTTATTTTATTTTATTTGTTATGTTCTGTCACATCAAACATGCTTGCCTTTTCAGACGTGGAGGCGTTATAATGTTACGGTCAATTTCACTATTCGTTAACAAAAGAGTAGCCCAAGAGTTGGCGGTGGGTGGTGATGACTAGCTGCCTTCCCTCTAGTCTTACACTGCAAAATTAATGACGGCTAGTGCAGATAGCTTTCGTGTAGCTTTGCGCGAAATTCAAAACAAACCAAACCAATGATCAAATACATTTAAAAAAAAAAATAATGTAGTCCTAAAAGTTATAACGGTTCTCACTAATCTAATATAATAAACCTTCCAAAGCATTTTATATTCGAAATATAACTTAAATATTCTAAAGTTATGCTCAAAACAGTGTTTTAAATTATGTTTAAATCAACTTTAAGATAAGATGTGGAAATGACTGGGCAGTATATTTTCTACAAAAAAAATCAATAATACTATGGTTCTTCTTATCACCAAAACATCCACTAGAGGACACTAATAACTGCGAGAAAATAAATATATTAAAATTTCGTAAAAAGGAGTATTTTTTAGTTTCTTCTTATCAAATAAATGTCAAGAAAAATGCACAAAGTTTTTTTTAAATAAAAGACAACTCAAATGATTTAGAATATTAATAGTTTATTACATTATTTGAAAACTTTAATGAATTACCTTTTTATAGTTGCAATGAACATTCTGTTTGATCTAACAGTTTACATACCTGTGTTATTGGTAACCTTTTGTTATTCAATAGACATTACGAGCCAAATTCTAATAACCATTATAAATACATATGCCCTTTGGTGGCATATGTGTGTTAATAATAGCTTTCTAATATTATAGAATACAACAATATTAATCGAGGTATATATAACTACTTACATGAATTAATATACTTTGTCAAATTAATAGAGAAACAAAGCTATCGCAACTGTAGTTTAAAATAACATTACAAAAAAAAACACAATTTTACATAAAAATATCCGGGAGTAATGCTATATCCAGAACATAAGAGTACACCCACAAAAGAAAGAAACGGGGACATTAATGCAACACCGATGAAATTTGAACAATAAAACACCTAAAAAATCTTTGATTTTGTTTTTGCATTTTTGTTAAATGTGCGAAGCTCCAGATTATATTGCTTGACAAATTTGTTGAAAAGTAATTAATTTTCAACATGAAAATCTTTATAACATTTTACTGGACAAATAAATAACATTAATATAGCAACAACAATATAATATTATTAATATAATAACTACTAACAACTATTGACGAGAATTCAGATCTCCACTTGAATGTTATCTGTCGGTTTTGTTTTTATTTTACGACAACGTTATAGCTTAAAATATTTGAAGACAAATTAAATAGTTAAATAACATATTCACTTTGTTTTCGTCCTCTATGAAATACACCATTTTCTATCCATGCAGTTTTTGATAGGTGTTCTCATTGTTTTAGCATGCGTATGAAATAAGAAAACGGTTAGAAAATATTTATTCATAACATATAATGTACAGTGGAATGAAGGGTCAAGTGATATTCGTGAAAATTATGCACACGGTTAACTGAAGCTTACTCGATCTTTTCATACATAAATACATAAAGTGAAGTATTTATTCACTAATGAATTGAAATATTTAGTAAATCATGTTGGACATTATTATTTTGATTTACACATCTATTTGTTTTGTTATTTAGCACAAGCCTATATAGAGATATCCCCACTGTGGGCAACATAAAAATCTAACCCCGATTTTAGCGTTACAAGTTTCAATCTTACCGCTAAGCTACTGGAACGTGTGGGTGTGTGGGATGGGGAGATTGATACATATTAAAACTGTTTTCATAGAACCGGGTGAGTTTGGTGGAGATTTATCATTATTACATGAATCACACACTTGTGGCTTAATTTGATCACATAAATAATACAGAAAGAGTGAATGAACAGAGCCATACAAACTCTAAACACAAGATGTGTCTCAAAAATTATGATATTTGAATAATAAAAAAATCTTCCAATCAGTAATACATCTGTGAAAACCATATCATGAAATAAAACTGTAACAAATTTTAAGAAAAAAAATATTTATGTTGGGTAGTTATACATTTTCGTCACTAAGCATTTAAGAACATAATGTACCTTTCTTAGAACGTCAGCCTGGCCTAATGGTCAAGGATTTTGACTCGTAGCCAGCAGGTTCGAATCTCGTCACTAAATATGTTTGCACTTTCAGCCATGGGGAATTATGATGTGTTCTACCACTTTTTGCTAGTGAAGTGTAACTCATTGCTGACGGTGTGTGGTGCTGACTAGCTGCCTTTACTTCTACACTATCATTTCTAAATTAGGAACGGCTCGAACCGATAGTTTTTGAGTAGCGTATTGCACAAAATTCAAGAAAAAGAACTTAGAAAGTCGCAAAGAATTCGTGTGATGTGTTGAGGTATAAGACGAATTAATAATTGCTTGGTTTTTAATTTCTCATGAAGCTTTCTGTCCCTAATTTAGAACTGTAACTCTTGAGTTACTCTTTGAGCAACGAATAGTGGGATTGATCGTCCATTATAACACTCCTCTGGCTGAAAGGACGAATATGTTTGGTGTGATGGGGATATAAACCTGCAATGTTCATAAGTCAAGCGCCCTAACCACCTGGATATCCTGGGCTACGAATTAAGGGAAGAAATGTGTACTTGTATATTCACTTTCAACTATTCAATTACAAAAGTACACAGAATTATAGATCCTACTTAAAATTATGATTTTAAGAAGGTGGAAAAGTTAGAAATACATCCTCCAATCTCTGATATCAAAAAGTTAAACAGAAAGCAATTGGTTTGATGGCGCTGACGAATATATAGTTTTAAAACGTTAGAGAGATTACTAGAATCATAATAATAAATCTCTACTTTGTTACTTCGTAATATGATTTGTGTAGCAAGATTTTGTCAGAAGAAATGTTAATATTGAAATTAAAATATTATAACTAACTAATGCTTGTTTTAAAATGGCAACCATTACTTAGTTTTAAAAAATGAAACACTTTTCAACAATCCTGTCTTAAAATATTTATTTTACAACATTTTAACCGTAAGCCTAATTGGCATGGAACTGATACACGTACAACATATTTGTTGAAAAGTAATCAATTTTTAACATGTAAGTCTTTATAACATTTTACTGGACAAATAAATAACATTACTATAACAACAATAATATAATATTATTAATATAATAACTACTAACAACTAATTGTCCAAACTGTACCTGTCTGTTCTAATTTTACCTAAAATTTAGGCCTATGACCAAATTTGTACAAAAACTTTATTTATGATAGCATTAAAGAAACCAGATTCAATTTATTATTAGTTTTTTTTTTCCTTTTATAAAACAAAACAAAGTTATAGTGCTAGATAGACTTAAAAAGTGATGTTCACGGTATATGTTTCATAATATGGGTAGAATTGATAGAAGAATGTTTCCACAGTACAGGACACTTTTGGTTACAAATTTAAAGCTAGAAATGTCCATGTTTACTACAATTACTTTAAGAAAAGATATTCATTATGAGAAACTACTGTAGTTCTTTTCTTATAACAATAATTTCTTAGCGTTATAAAAAGTGTTATTAAGTTGTTATTGTTGCAAAACATTTTGACGATTAGAATTTGTTTTGATGCTGTAAAAACGTAGGCCTATTGTCTGTAAAATCTCACCAGTAGCAGTACGGTTAGTAGTTTTGTGTAATAGCTTATTATTGATAAAGTTAGAAGTATTCTCAACAGATTCACGTAACAAGTCACGCTTTCAATGTTTAGAAATTTCAAAACATTTTCATTTAAAAATGATTTAATTTATCTCCATTTCTCTTTCTGCTAGTAAATCTATCAGAAATTCAGTAACATCATTCTAGAACTATAACAAATTCCCTTCAACGGTCTTTAATAACGAACCTTCCTTAATTTGAACCAGAGTTAATATTAAGTAAACAGTATAATGGTACTTTGAGAATTAACCTACAATACCAGGTTTGTGTTCTATGTGTGAAAAATACGGTTTTCAAAGAATTTGCAGAAGTAACCATAGTTGGGTTAATGATACTAATGACAAATATTGCTGCTTTTTGGTTGGACATTTATTTGTAGTTCTATTTACTGGTGGTATGGTGAAGTTTAAAGTTAGTGGAGTGTAAGTCTCGTAGTCCAATCAGATTTCAGAAGATTATTTGATGGCTCTGAAAGCCAGCACCTGACGATTATCATGCCTACACTAATATCTACCGTTATCTATCTGTCTTACCAAAACAATACAGGATATTTGATGTCACAAAAGCAACATACCTCACTTAAAGATATTTTAAAAAACTCTATGTTGCCGAAACGTGATTATAATGTTTTATGATTTCAGAAACTGTTTTGAATTCTTATCTTCTGTAAGTTATTTAATTTGTTTATATTATAATATATCTCGTTCATGTATTATAATTCAACATTTTATAGGCCGAACATAAAATAAACCATTCGTATTATAGTTGGTACCATATGTTATTTTGTCATGAAAAGGAAACTGTATATAAAAAAAATTCTTTCTATTTTAAAAAAAACACTTAAAATCATCAACTTTTAATCTTCAAATACACGTCTAATGCTTTATGTAATAAAAATGCAAATATTACCATGAGGTAGAAACAACTTACAATAAATACAATTTTAAATTCTTATAAAGTAAGCTTTCACTCTGTAATTGTTTTCGAATAAATTTAGTAGCAGTCTTTCTCTTCAGCAATATTTCAAATCTCGTTTTTAAGATTCTTATTAATGTTGTTTTACTACACAGAATTAAAGAGATTAAAAAATAAGTAAACTTACACAGATGGTTTGTAGTTTTGTTTCCTGAGTAACGTTTCAGAAAACAAGATCCAATTATATCAAGATATGCAAATTGAATAATATTTAACATCATCACGGTAGAAAGCAATAGAACTTTGTGAACCTCGAAGAGGGAAAACTTTGGTTTTGAAGGGCAAAGAGAAAAATACTTTAATGTGGTTTGACATCACTATCATTATAGCGGCGACAAAAGAACAAATATTTAAGTTTATAAACAGAAACAGTAAGAAAGTTAACATTCACCAGGTTTCTTCCAAAGGTTGGGCTTTAGTTGAGGATTCTTTAATGATGTACACTTGAGTTTTCAAGGCACCCGTTTGACCCTGTGTTTTCTTATAAGGATAACTTGGAACTATTCAGCTCTTCTTCATCTGAAAACAAGGTCAGAGGAGCGAAACTAGTCCTCCCGATGTGAAATATTGGACATAAGTCAAGATATTCACACGTTTAGATCTACAGACTTGGAGATTACACTGGGTGTTCCAATTGCCAGTCAGCGACGTAGCTTTCGGTCATTTAGACCGACTCTGATCAACCATCCTTTCTTTGGGTAACCTTAATTTTAACTAATGTGTAGATGTAGTTGCTCTTTCCCCTGCATCTGGTGTGAAAATTTGTTGTACACGACTTGGTTTAAGTATAACCACAGGAGAAATCTCTGGCTTGGTTAAAGATTTCATCCTCAGACCAGTTGTCTGATCTGTTGGCTGTTCTATTTGATCAGACATTTCGTGTTCAGAGATTGGTTTGCTCTTAAACAAACTGTCTACTCCAGTTAGTCTCTCTTCTGTTATTGGCACTATTCTTGCTCCTGGGGATTCTCTCATTCCGAAGGCAAATACATAGGCAGCTGCTAGAGTGATCCCCCCGATTCCCATGATAACAGGACCTATGTAAGTTAAGTACTCTAGTCCAGTGCGCTGACTAGAGTTCACGTGAAAGAGTTTCGTACCGTTATCAGCAACGTCAAAGTATGTGGACAATGGTTCGGCGTAGAAGCCTACCACCATCATAGATAGTCCTAAGGAAAATACAAACAATCCAATACTGAAAGCTTTGCATGTTCTTACGACGCAGTCAACCGTGATTCGCTCACGTAGTTCAGCAATATAATTTCGCTTTTTCTTCTTCTGGGAAATATTTTGTATCTGGTACGATCCCCTATAATGTTTTTGTCGACGCAACTGTCTTCCTATGATAGCCGCGTTATTCATCACGTATGTTCACACAACTCACGGTTCTATTACCATAGAAATAGTTGTCATAACAACTCGTAAAATTGTCGAATGATGATGAATTATATTATGATATTGTTGACACATTGTTATTAAAACAGTAATAAATCTCATAACCATAAGAATGCACTTATGTTTTCCATCGCCTGTATCTACCTGTAATGATTAAGTTTATCTCACGGTCTGAATATACTCTTGATATTAAAACACGTATATGGCGATATGGATATACACTTGATAACAAAACACATATATATTCCACAAGTTCATTCTGATAACAAATTATGTCCATCACGTTGTGTCCATGGCTACCAACGTTTGCTGACACATACATCACATATTTTCTTCGTAACTATTACTATAGCTACTGTGTCAAAAGCTGCCAGTGTCCTTCTAAATAAAGAATAACCAAGGTAAAGACTTTACTTTGTTATCGTTTTATGATTCTAGTCCGTTAAGGTTTGTCGTATTAAACCTAGGAAGAACATTTTGGACAGGCACAGTTGCACGCGCTTGTCAGCTGCCAGATAGACGTGATTTGAAACTTCGGATGACCACCGATGATTCAATAAGTGTCTGTTCAGTGTCAATTTTAAATAGTGACATTGGTAAGCTGACACAGTGATTGTAAGACACCAGACGACACTTTCCGCTACAGTTGTCAGTTTACGAAGTCAGACGACGCGAGAGTCTGGTACAGTTCGAAAGAATAGCGCATGTGCGCAGGTTCCTTTGTTAGCACAGCGCGTGACATATTCGTATGGAGGGAAGGCATAACGTGTGTTTTAAACACAAATCAAAGATACTGTTCGCTTGTCTGTACAACAGGAATTCGAACCACATTTGTTGGCTTTTTTGGTAAACCCGATATTTGATCGATTAAAGTCAAGGTTACGAAATTAAACACGAGCACACATCGCAAACAGTTTGAGTGACCTAAAATATCTAACATAAGTCAAGAAAAAAACTAGTAAAACATGAACTTCTTCAATCTTCACTGTACTGAGAAAGAAGCCATAAACCTGTACGCACTTTCAAAGCATTAAACTACTGTATAAGAAATGACACTAACGTGAAAACTCCAAATCAAAACAGTATACAAACTTAAAGTTAATAGGTTCGTAACCCTAACTTGCTGTACTACTGTTTCATATTTACTAGAGAAAATAATGTACTACTGTTTTATATTTACTAGAAAAAACATTATACTACTGTTTTATATTTACTGGAAAAACATTGTACTACTCTTTTATATTTACTAGAAAAACACTGTACTACTGTTTTATATTTACTGGAAAAACATTGTACTACTGTTTTATATTTACTAGAAAAACATTGTACTACTGTTTTATATTTACTGGAAAAACATTGTACTACTGTTTTGTATTTACTGGAAAAACATTGTACTACTCTTTTATATTTACTAGAAAAACACTGTACTACTGTTTTATATTTACTGGAAAAACATTGTACTACTGTTTTGTATTTACTGGAAAAACATTGTACTACTGTTTTATATTTACTGGAAAAAACATTGTACTACTGTTTTATATTTACTAGAAAAACACTGTACTACTGTTTTATATTTACTAGAAAAACATTGTACTACTGTTTTATATTTACTAGAAAAACATTGTACTACTGTTTTATATTTACTAGAAAAACATTGTACTACTGTTTTATATTTACTAGAAAAACATTGTACTACTGTTTTATATTTACTGGAAAAACATTGTACTACTGTTTTATATTTACTAGAAAAACAATGTACTACTCTTTTATATTTACTAGAAAAACATTGTACTACTGTTTTATATTTACTAGAAAAAACATTGTACTACTGTTTAGATTTACTGGAAAAACATTGTACTACTGTTTTATATTTACTAGAAAACATTGTACTACTGTTTTATATTTACTAGAAAAACATTGTACTACTGTTTTATATTTACTGGAAAAACATTGTACTACTGTTTTATATTTACTGGAAAAACATTGTACTACTGTTTTATATTTACTGGAAAAACAATGTACTACTCTTTTATATTTACTAGAAAAACATTGTACTACTGTTTTATATTTACTGGAAAAAACATTGTACTACTGTTTTATATTAACTAGAAAAACATTGTACTACTGTTTTATATTTACTGGAAAAAACATTGGACTACTGTTTTATACTTACTAGAAAAACACTGTACTACTGTTTTATATTTACTAGAAAAACACTGTACTACTGTTTTATATTTACTAGAAACACATTGTACTACTGTTTTATATTTACTAGAAAAACATTGTACTACTGTTTTATATTTACTAGAAAAACATTGTACTACTGTTTTATATTTACTGGAAAAACATTGTACTACTGTTTTATATTTACTGGAAAAACATTGTACTACTGTTTTATATTTACTAGAAAAACACTGTACTACCGTTTTATATTTACTAGAAAAACATTGTACTACTGTTTTATATTTACTAGAAAAACATTGTACTACTGTTTTATATTTACTGGAAAAACATTGTACTACTGTTTTATATTTACTGGAAAAACATTGTACTACTGTTTTATATTTACTAGAAAAACATTGTACTACTGTTTTATATTTACTAGAAAACATTGTACTACTGTTTTATATTTACTGGAAAAACATTGTACTACTGTTTTATATTTACTGGAAAAACATTGTACTACTGTTTTATATTTACTAGAAAAACAATGTACTACTGTTTTATATTTACTAGAAAAACATTGTACTACTGTGTTATATTTACTAGAAAAACATTGTACTACTGTTTTATATTTACTGGAAAAACATTGTACTACTGTTTTATATTTACTAGAAAAACATTGTACTACTGTTTTATATTTACTGGAAAACATTGTACTACTGTTTTATATTTACTAGAAAGACATTGTACTACTGTTTTATATTTACTGGAAAAACATTGTACTACTGTTTTATATTTACTAGAAAAAACATTGTACTACTGTTTTATATTTACTAGAAAAACATTGTACTACTGTTTTATAGTTACTAGAAAAAACATTGTACTACTGTTTTATATTTACTAGAAAAACATTGTACTACTGTTTTATATTTACTGGAAAAACATTGTACTACTGTTTTATATTTACTGGAAAAACATTGTACTACTGTTTTATATTTACTAGAAAAACATTGTACTACTGTTTTATGTTTACTGGAAAAACATTGTACTACTGTTTTATGTTTACTAGAAAAACACTATACTACTGTTTTATATTTACAACCGAAAATACTCTAACCCTGTTTCATGTTTACTAAAGAAAACACTGTATTACTGTTCCATATTTACTACAGAAAACACTACTACTGTTTCATGTTCACTATAGGAACAGCAGTACAAGTGTTTACTACAGAAGACACTGGTACTGTTCTTGCATGTTTAATAATCAGATATATTGGTACTAACTATTATTCAATGTTTAGTATAATAAGTATGGAAACTGATATTATCTGTTTAGTTTTACTGTGAATCTGGTGTGTCATTTTATAAGAATGGTTAATAAAGAATCATCTATTTCCTGGAGTAGCCACTTTATTTTCTCTATTGGTTTGTTAGATTATTCGCTGGAAATATATAGATATTTGGTTAAGTACAAACCTATACAATGGTCTGTCTGTGCTCGTCACACCACCTATATCAAAACCCGCATTTAACATTGTAGATACGGAGACATATCGCTGGGCCAGTATGGAATAGTAAATGTTAAAACTGTTACGATTCTTTAACTTGATGCAGTGAAACAAAAGTTTCTGTGAGTTATTAAACCTATGTTTTGGTGTGATGAAATTTATTTTCTGTAGACAACATAATACACGTTTATGTTTATTAGAATAAATATTAAAATTGTTGTTAGTGTTTCTTAACATATTGTTAGAATAACAGATTATTGGCTCCATTCATTATTAAGTCTTAACTTATTGTTAGAGTTACAGATGATATGTTTTTCTCATTATTAAGTTTTATGTCATTTTTAGAATTACAGATTGTCTGTTCCTTTCATTATTAAGTGTTAAGCTAATTTTAGAATTAAAGATGGTCGGTTCCTTTAATTATTAAGTGTTAACTTATTGTTAGAATTAAAGATGGTATGTTTTTCTCATTATTAAGTTTTAACTCAATGGTAGAATTACAGATGTATTAATTCTTTACTTGCTACTAGAATTATAATAATCACAGTTTTAAAAATGGGTTCTTAATATGTTTGTGGATCTATTGCTCCTAAGTTTTGGATCTCCAGGAACCTATCAGTCACACAAATTATTTAAACAAATACCGTCAGTAATACCGATGTGAGCCATGAGGTATTTCTGTAGAAACCACATATAAAATAAGTTTTACCGATGTGAGCCATGAGGTATTTCTGTAGAAACCACATATAAAATAAGTTTTCTAATGGTGTTGTGACAGTATAGAACGTAAAGTTTGCCAATTCGGAACAAAGTGTGGACGGTACTGAAGGTTAGTATCCCAGACCTCGGTGTTTATAATTCGGAACAAAGTGTGGACGGTACTGAAGGTTAGTATCCCAGACCTCGGTGTTTATAATCAGATAACATTTGTTGCTGTTTGTTTAAAGGTAAGCACAAAGGTACACATAAAGTTGTCTGTGTTCTTCTCACGTGTATGGAAACACGTTTTCTAGCGTTGTGAGTTCGCAGATATACCGCTGCACCACTGGAGAGGTTGGTGTTGGAGGGGTACCACTGGAGAGGTTGGTGTTGGAGGGGTACCACTGGAGAGGTTGGTGTAGGAATATACTGATGATGTTCTAAAGATTCTCTACAAGTCGCAGATTAAGTTTCCAGTAGGCCTAGCTACTGTCTAACTTTTAGATATATATTATAAGTTAGATTTATAATTGAAATTATCACTTAATTACATCAATATGTCTCTGTGCATTTTGATAAAAAAACAGTAAAATAGTTGGAGTGTAGAAACTAGTTACTGAAGCGGTAGGTAATATGCATTTAAAGGACTCATTCGTTTTTTATTTGTTTGACGCCACATACGTGATGATAATACTGTAAAGCTAACACGGACTCTCTACGTGGCGAAAACGACAGAGGTCTGAATATATATTCTATAGAAGGACTGTGAACAATTTATGGAGAAAGGCATTAAAGCCAAACAAAAGAAAATGATGTCACGCAGCAAGGATATTTGAACCGAAAGTAATTAATGGCTTATCAAATATTTTAGTTAGCCCAATAAAAGTGATTGCACATCCTACTAAGGATAAAGAATCCGTTAAACAGCACGTTTAAACACACACAGAGTGTTGAGAGATAAGTACTTTGAGTAGCCAGCTCTCCTTTCTTAATATTAACAAGAAGAAAAAGCTATGTAGCAAGTGTTACAGAAGAGAGGTCACGTAAGTGACGTGACCGTGCATTTAAAACTGAATAATCAAAGCGGGAGATTCTTTACAAACAATACCGTGAATTCAAATATACGTATAACAACCCTGTATAAACGAAAAGCTATGGGTGGTGTGAGGGTTATAATGTTAAAATAGGGAGTTCAATCCATTTGACACAGCTCATTGTGCTGTTTTGAGCTTAATAAAACAGACAAATAAATAGATGTGTAACTAGATTCGTATTTTTAACAGACAATTAAACTATATTAGTGTTTTATCACGTGTTGAAACAGCCAGACAGAAACAGCTAAGTCCAAATGGAATAACACGTGATCTTTTTTTTTTTTGTATTTTCTATTTTGAGTTAAAGGAGATTTGATTTCACAGACTGATGGAAGAAACGAACCCAAACAACAACAAGAAACAAACAAACCAATCCGGCCTCAATTATGAGTTGTAGCTACGCTTATCAAAGTTAGGAGGATGTAACAGAAAGAGAGTGGCATGAGAGCTGAGTAACAGATATTAAATTATATCGTGCGTGGAAAAGACAATGTAATCCCGCTAGTTGTAACACCAGTCTAATACACAACACTTCAGTATCGTCAGTTTCCTTCATCGCTTCTGTACTTATTTCGTCTTACCCAAAGAAATGTTTATACTCAAACTTTGTATGTTGTTGTTGTTGACCACTGTTATGGTGTGACTAGAATTGCACAGTCACATACTTGTTCAAGTCAACGGATCTTACGAAATATGAAGAGACCTAGAATAAAGAAGCGTAAATTTTAATTAAAATTATTCGGGTTAAAAATTATACGGAAAACATAATTATTTAACTGATAATGTAATGTATTTGTTTATTGATTATCTGTACCACCCGTCCCTAATACAGTACTAAGACTACACAGAAGACAGCTAGTCAAAACCACTCACTGTACGTATTTGGAGTATTATTTTACCAAAGAATAGTTGGAATGATCGTCACGTAACAACGCCCTCTTGGCAGGAGATGGGAGTGTGTTCCGTAAAGGGATTGAAACACGCAACCCGAATGTCCGATCTAATATTTGTTGTTATAATTACGTAAAGAGAGGAGTCGTGAACCTTTTACATTCAAAAACTGTAATTAAAAACATAACCAATAACGACACGGCTTTGTTGTTTTTAAGCTACAAAACGGAATATTTCACACACTTACTGCTGGCCCTCTGGTTATAGTTTAATTTAGAATGGAATTTGGTCACACAACTAAAGTTACACAAAGAGAATCAAACCTCGGGCTTTACTTTTAGTAGCCATTGAGTTTATCGCTAAACCATACGCAAGTTGAACACAATTGATTCTTTTTATCTCTCTAGCATTACTAGTAATATTTTAATATGAACCAAACCTCAAACTTTTTACTGTTAAATAATAATAGTCGTTAAACTTCCAGAATATATTTTTATTTTCTTTCCAAAGTAGAGACTTTAGTTCAAAGATATCACATAAAATGTTTACTATACCGATTAACTTGGACTTAAAAACCAAAAAAAACAACACCCAAAACGTTTCTTACTACTTGAGTGATCAGTTTAACGGCTGTAAAATCTTACGTTCTGAGTATGATATCCGAACAAAGTGATGTAACACACATATAAATATGAAACTCGCTGTGTTTCAAAATAAGTAAGAATAATGTTCAGGCGGAAGGTATAGCGATTCTAATGTATTTCATTTCAATGTGTAGCCTACAGGCTAGTGAGTCCTGACTGTCAATTCGAGGATTTCCCAATATAATCGATTCCACGCATTAATACAGTGTTTCTAGTTTATACTGATAACACTTCTTTATTAGACTGTTCAGTTCGTCTGTTTGTAATTAATACTCATATTTATTAGTCTGTTTAGTTCCTCTGTTTCTAGCTTATACAAGCATTAATTAATTTGATTAGTTCGTCTGTTTCTAGCTTATACTGACATTCATTAGTTTGATTAGTTCGTCTGATTCTAGTTTATGCTGACACTATTTTACTTTGATTAGTTCGTTTGTTTCTAGCTTATACTGACATGCATTAGTTTGATTAGTTCCTCTGTTTCTAGCTTATACTGACCTTTATTAGTTTGATTAGTTCGTCTGTTTCTAGCTTATACTGACATTCATTAGTTTGATTAGTTCCTCTGATTCTAGTTTATACTGACATTCATTAGTTTGATTAGATCCTCTGATTCTAGTTTATACTGACATTCATTAGTTTGATTAGTTCGTCTGTTTCTAGCTTATACTGACATTTATTAGTTTGATTAGTTCGTCTGTTTCTAACTTATACTGACATTCATTAGTTTGATTAGTTCCTTTGATTCTAGTTTATACTGATATTCATTTGGTTTGATTAGTTCATCTGATTCTAGTTTATGCTGACATTTATTAGTTTGATTAGTTCGTCTGTTTCTAGCTTATACTGACATTCATTAGTTTGATTAGTTCCTCTGATTCTAGTTTATGCTGACATTCATTAGTTTGATTAATTCGTCTGTTTCTAGCTTATACTGACATTCACTAGTTTGATTAGTTTCTCTGATTCTAGTTTATACTGACATTCATTAGTTTGATTAATTCGTCTGTTTCTAGCTTATACTGACATTCACTAGTTTGATTAGTTTCTCTGATTCTAGTTTATACTGACATTCATTAGTTTGATTAGTTCGTCTGTTTCTAGCTTATACTGACATTTATTAGTTTGATTAGTTCATCTGTTTCTAGTTTATACTGACATTCATTAGTTTGATTAGTTCGTCTGTTTCTAGCTTATACTGACATTTATTAGTTTGATTAGTTCGTCTGTTTCTAACTTATACTGACATTCATTAGTTTGATTAGTTCCTTTGATTCTAGTTTATACTGATATTCATTTGGTTTGATTAGTTCATCTGTTTCTAGCTTATACTGACCTTTATTAGCTTGATTAGTTCGTCTGTTTCTAGCTTATACTGACATTCATTAGTTTGATTAGTTGCTCTGATTCTAGTTTATGCTGACATTCATTAGTTTGATTAATTTGTCTGTTTCTAACTTATACTGACATTCACTAGTTTGATTAGTTTCTCTGATTCTAGTTTATACTGACATTCATTAGTTTGATTAATTCGTCTGTTTCTAGCTTATACTGACATTCACTAGTTTGATTAGTTTCTCTGATTCTAGTTTATACTGACATTCATTAGTTTGATTAATTCGTCTGTTTCTAGCTTATACTGACATTCACTAGTTTGATTAGTTTCTCTGATTCTAGTTTATACTGACATTCATTAGTTTGATTAGTTCGTCTGTTTCTAGCTTATACTGACATTTATTAGTTTGATTAGTTCATCTGTTTCTAGCTTATACTGACCTTTATTAGTTTGATTAGTTCCTCTGATTATAGTTTATACTGACATTCATTAGTTTGATTAGTTCGTCTGATTCTAGCTTATACTGACATTCATTAGTCTATTTAGTTCGTCTGTTTCTAGATGATACCGACAATCATCGTCTGTTTAGTTCGTCTGTAGGTTTATACTGACAACACTTCTTCATTAGTCTATTTAGTTCGTCTGTTTCTAGATGATACCGACAATCATCGTCTGTTTAGTTCGTCTGTTTTAGGTTTATACTGACAACACTTCTTCATTAGTCTATTTAGTTCGTCTGTTTCTAGATGATACCGACAATCATCGTCTGTTTAGTTCGTCTGTTTTAGGTTTATACTGACAACACTTCTTCATTAGTCTGTTTATTTCGTCTGTTTACAATTTATACTGACAACACTTCTTCTTTATTATACTGTTTAGTTCGTCTGTTTTTAGTTTATACTGACAACACTGCATTTCATTCCTTAGAAAGTAGGAAAATGAACTGAGTATGAATGTTATATTTAGTGTGAAGGCACATTGGTCAAATCATCAGAAGCGACACCTATGGGCTTCTGTGTGAAATTATAATTTTTTGTACCCTAGGTGTTTTATGGAAAATAAACTGAGACGATTGGTATAGGCGCCTTTTGCAAAACATCATCGGTTAAGGTGCAAGGCCGTCATGTAAAGAATGATTGGACATGTTGACAACATCAGTAGGACGTGGTAAAGAATGATTGGACATGTTGACAACATCAGTAGGACGTGGTAAAGCTTCAAAACTGTATTATACAAAAACAAAGAAAAAATATGTTATTTATGAATCAATGTGACAAACTTATTGAACGAATAAACATTGTTAGTAGAGTAGACATTATACAGTGGCAAGTTTTTGGTTGACAAAATTATAAACCACCTATCCCTGAAGCTGTGTGAAGTTGAGACCGTGGAAGGGTATAAAACGAAACACCTGAGTAAGGGTATCACTTTATTGTTCATATGAGACGAGTAATTTAATTTATTAATTAGATTTGGAAGCTGTTTTAATTTTGAATTAAATCAGTAGACCATAATAATAACAGTAAACGTGAGTTGACTATGAATATTACTGAGGAACCTTCCAGTCTGACATGAAGAAATGTTTTGTTTTTCGCCGGTTGGCTTCGATCGTGCTGTCCAGCCAATTGGCCTAATTGTGGTTTTCACTCTTTAGCTCTAGATTACGTTTGACTGCCCACCACTTTCATGTCCAACTGTACGGATCACGTGATTTCATATAATACAATCACGAATCTGAATACGTTAGACTGAGAGTAGGGTAAAGATAATTTCCAATAAAGACTGCTCTTGTATTAAGATATGACGATATAGGCGCGAGTGTTTCAGTGTATGACAGAGAATAAAAAATGGTATGGAAAGCTAAGTCCCTAGGTTTATAGGACTCTGTTGTTTTGTAAAAAGTGAAACGCTAATGTAAAGCATACCTAAAACCCTAAATAAAACCGTTTTAGATGTATTATCTAACGAACAACCTTCAAAAGAACGGAAATCTTTGTTTATAGTTCATCAATAGAAGCTATTAATAGACGAAGCGGTTTCATAAGCTATAATGTCAAAGGTAACAACTGACACCGTAAAATTTGAAGACTTAAAGAAATGAAAATACAGCATGAAAACAAACTGAATTACAATCGCATACAAGTTTGGTTTCGAAGTTACAGATGCTATCTAAATAATTATATTTAACTGATTAGTTATTATTGGCCACACAAAAATACAAAAAAAAACCCACAAAAATCACAGTTTGAATTTACAGAACATACAAAAGACAAGGTCACTATAGTTCATTATAGTAGCCCATTATTACATGTAATGTCATTTAAGTACTCACAGCTATTATAAAGTTAGTTATTTTAATACTCGCCATTTTTTTTCTTATATAAGGCCAAGTGGATAAGGCACTCGAATCCCAGTCACACCGAAAGTGCTAGCCCTTTCAGTCGTGGGCCGTTTATAATGTAACGGTCAATTTCACTATTCGTTGGCGGTGGGTGATGATAACTACCTGTCTTCCCTCTAGTCTTACACTGCAAAATTAGGGGCGGATAGCGCAGATAGCCCTCGTATAGCTTTGTGGAAAATTACCAACACAAAACAAGCAATATTTCTTATATATACATATTGGAAGAAGTGTACTATATATACATATCGGTAGAAGTGTACTATATATACACATCGGTAGAAGTGTACTATATATACATATCGGCAGAAGTGTACTATATATACATACCGGCAGAAGTGTACTATATATACATACCGGCAGAAGTGTTCTATATATACTTATCGGCAGAAGTTTACTATATATATATATTAGTAGAAGTGTACTATATATTCATATTCATAGAAGTGTACTATATATATACATATCGATAGAAATGTAATATATACACATACCCGCAGAAATGTTCTATATATACATACCGGCAGAAGTGTACTATATATACATATTGGGAGAAGTGTACTATATATACATATCGGCAGAAGTGTCATATATATTCTTATCAGCAGAAGTGTACTATATATACATATTGGTAGAAGTGTACTATATAGACATACCAACAGAAGTGTACTATATATACATATCGGAAGAAGTGTACTATATATTCATATCTACAGAAGCGTACTATATATACTTATCGACAGAAGTGTACTATACATACTTATCGACAAAAGTGTACTATAGATACTTATCGGCAAAAGTGTACTATAGATACATATCGGTAGAAGTGTTCTATATACATATATCCGGAAGACGTGTACTATATATACATATCGAGAGAAGTGTACTACATATACATATCTAAAGAAGTGTACTATATATTGCATATCGGCAGAAGTGTTCTATATATACATACCGGAAGAAGTGTACTATATATACATATTGGCAGAAGTGTCATATATATACATACCGGGAGAAGTGTACAATATATACATATCGGTAGAAGTATACGATATATAATTATCGGAAGAAGTGTACTATATATACGTATAATTAGAAGTGTACTATATATACGTATCAGTAGAAGTGTACTATACATACATATCGGTAAAGAGTACTAATAAACTTATCGGCAGAAGTGTACTATATATACATATCGGTAGAAGTGTACTATATATTCATATCGACAGAAGGGTACTCTATATTGCATATTGGCAGAAGTGTACTATATATACTTATCGGCAGAAGTTTACTATATATACATATCAGTAGAAGTGTACTATATATTCATATCCACAGAAGTGTACTATATATATACATATCGGTAGAAATGTACTATATACACATACCGGCAGAAGTGTACGATGTATACATACCGGTAGAAGTGTACTATATATACATATCGGGAACAGTGTACTATATATACATACCGGTAGAAGTGTACTATATATATATATCGGTAGAAGTGTACTATATATATATATATATATATATATATCATTAGAACTGTACTATATATATATATCGGTAGAAGTGTAGTATATATATACATATCGGCAGAAGTGTACTATATATACATATCGGTAGAAGTGTAATATATATACATATCGGTAGAAGTGTACTATATATTCATATCAACAGAAGTGTACTATATACACATACAGGCAGAACTGTACTACATATACATATCGGAAGAGTTGTACTATATATACTTATCGAAAGAAGTGTACTATATATACATATCGGTAGAAGTGTACTATATATACTTATCGGCAGAAGTGTAGTATATACACATATCGGCAGAAGTGTACTATTTATACATACCGGTAGAAGTATTATATATATAATTATCGGCAGAAGTGTAGTATATATACATATCGACAGAAGTGTACTATTTATACATACCGGTAGAAGTGTTATATATATACTTATCGGCAGAAGTGTAGTATATATACATATCGGTAGAAGTGTACTATATATACATATCGGTAGAAGTGTACTATATATTCATATCAACAGAAGTGTACTATATACACATACAGGCAGAACTGTACTACATATACATATCGGCAGAGTTGTACTATATATACTTATCGGCAGAAGTGTACTATATATACTTATCGGCAGAAGTGTACTATATATACATATCGACAGAAGTGTACTATATATACATATCGGCAGAAGTGTACTATATATTCTTATCGACAGAAGCGTACTATATATACTTATCGACAGAAGTGTACTATATATTCATATCAACAGAAGTGTACTATATACACATACAGGCAGAACTGTACTACATATACATACCGGAAGAAGTGTACTATATATACATATTGGCAGAAGTGTCATATATATACATACCGGGAGAAGTGTACAATATATACATATCGGTAGAAGTATACGATATATAATTATCGGAAGAAGTGTACTATATATACGTATAATTAGAAGTGTACTATATATACGTATCAGTAGATGTGTACTATACATACATATCGGTAGAAGAGTACTAATAAACTTATCGGCAGAAGTGTACTATATATATACATATCGGTAGAAGTGTACTATATATTCATATCGACAGAAGGGTACTCTATATTGCATATTGGCAGAAGTGTACTATATATACTTATCGGCAGAAGTTTACTATATATACATATCAGTAGAAGTGTACTATATATTCATATCCACAGAAGTGTACTATATATATACATATCGGTAGAAATGTACTATATACACATACCGGCAGAAGTGTACTATATATACATATCGGCAGAAGTGTACTATATATACATATCGGGAAAGTGTACTATATATACATACCGGTAGAAGTGTACTATATATATATATCGGTAGAAGTGTACTATATATATATATATATATATATATATATATATATATAATTAGAACTGTACTATATATATATCGGTAGAAGTGTAGTATATATATACATATCGGCAGAAGTGTACTATATATACATATCGGTAGAAGTGTAATATATATACATATCGGTAGAAGTGTACTATATATTCATATCAACAGAAGTGTACTATATACACATACAGGCAGAACTGTACTACATATACATATCGGCAGAGTTGTACTATATATACTTATCGAAAGAAGTGTACTATATATACTTATCGAAAGAAGTGTACTATATATACATATCGGTAGAAGTGTACTATATATACTTATCGGCAGAAGTGTAGTATATACACATATCGGCAGAAGTGTACTATATATACATACCGGTAGAAGTGTTATATATATAATTATCGGCAGAAGTGTAGTATATATACATATCGACAGAAGTGTACTATTTATACATACCGGTAGAAGTGTTATATATATACTTATCGGCAGAAGTGTAGTATATATACATATCGGTAGAAGTGTAATATATATACATATCGGTATAAGTGTAATATATATACATATCGGTAGAAGTGTACTATATATCCACATCGACAGAAGTGTACTATATACACATACAGGCAGAACTGTACTACATATACATATCGGCAGAGTTGTACTATTTATACATACCGGTAGAAGTGTTATATATATAATTATCGGCAGAAGTGTAGTATATATACATATCGACAGAAGTGTACTATTTATACATACCGGTAGAAGTGTTATATATATACTTATCGTCAGAAGTGTAGTATATATACATATCGGTAGTAGTGTACTATATATTCATATCAACAGAAATGTACTATATACACCTACAGGCAGAACAGTACTACATATACATATCGGCAGAAGTGTACTATATATACATATCGGCAGAAGTGTACTATATATACTTATCGGCAGAAGTGTACTATATATACATATCGACAGAAGTGTTTTATATATACATATCGGCAGAAGTGTACTATATATTCATATCGACAGAAGTGTATTATATATTGCATATCGGTAGAAGTGTTCTATATACACATAGCGGCAGAAGTGTACTATATATACTTTACGGCAGAAGTGTACTATATATACATATCGTTAGAAGTGTACTATATATACATATCGGTAGAAGTGTACTATATATTGAATATCGGCAGAAGTGTATTATAAATACATATCGGCAGAAGTGTACTATATATTCACATCGACAGAAGTGTACTGTGTATTTTATATCGGCAGAAATGTACTATATACAGTTATCGGCAGAAGTGTACTATATATACTTATCGGCAGAAGTGTAGTATATATACATATCGGCAGAAGTGTACTATTTATACATACCGGTAGAAGTGTTATATATATAATTATCGGCAGAAGTGTAGTATATATACATATCGGCAGAAGTGTACTATTTATACATACCGGTAGAAGTGTTATATATATACATATCGGCAGAAGTGTAGTATATATTGCATATCGGTAGAAGTGTTCTATTTACACATAGCGGCAGAAGTGTATTATATATACATATCGACAGAAGTGTACTATATATAATTATCGTCAGAAGTGTAGTATATATACATATCGGCAGAAGTGTACTATATATACTTATCGGCAGAAGTGTACTATATATACATATCGACAGAAGTGTTTTATATATACATATCGGCAGAAGTGTAGTATATATTGCATATCGGTAGAAGTGTACTATATATACATATCGGTAGAAGTGTACTATATATTGAATATCGGCAGAAGTGTATTATAAATACATATCGGCAGAAGTGTACTATATATTCACATCGACAGAAGTGTACTGTGTATTTTATATCGGCAGAAATGTACTATATACAGTTATCGGCAGAAGTGTACTATATATATACATATCGGTAGAAGTATACTATATATATATATATGTAGAAGTGCACTATATATACGTATCGGTAAAAGTGTAGTATATATACATATCGGCAGAAGTTTACTATATATATATATTAGTAGAATTGTACTATATATTCATATCCACAGAAGTGTACTATATATATACATATCGGTAGAAATGTACTATATACACATACCGGCAGAAATGTTCTATATATACTTATCGGCAGAAGTGTAGTATATATACATATTGGTAGAAGTGTACTATATAGACATACCAACAGAAGTGTACTATATATACATATCGGTAGAAGTGTACTATATATTCATATCTACAGACGCGTACTATATATACTTATCGACAGAAGTGTACTATACATACTTGTCGACAAAAGTGTACTATAGATACTTATCGGCAAAAGTGTACTGCATATACATATCCGTAGAAGTGTTCTATATACATATATCCGGAAGAAGTGTACAATATATACATATCGAGAGAAGTGTACTACATATACATATCTAAAGAAGTGTACTATATATAGCATATCGGCAGAAGTGTTCTATATATACTTATCAGCAGAAGTGTTCTATATATACTTATCAGCAGAAGTGTACTATATATACATACTGGAAGAAGTGTACTATATATACATATTGGCAGAAGTGTCATATATATACATACCGGGAGAAGTGTACAATATATACATATCGGTAGAAGTATACGATATATAATTATCGGCAGAAGTGTACTATATATACGTATCAGTAGAAGTGTACTATACATACTTATCGGTAGAAGAGTACTAATAAACTTATCGGCAGAAGTGTACTATATATACATATCGGTAGAAGTGTACTATATATTCATATCGACAGAAGGGTACTCTATATTGCATAGTGGCAGAAGTGTACTATATATACATATCGGCAGAAGTGTAATATATATAGATATCGACAGAAGTGTACTATATATACTTATCGGCAGAAGTGTAGTATATATACATATCGGCAGAAGTGTACTATGTGTACATACCGGTAGAAGTGTACTATATATACATATCGGGAGAAGTGTACTATATATACATACCGGTAGAAGTGTACTATATATATATATCGGTAGAAGTGTACTATATATATATATATATATCGTTAGAACTGTACTATATATATATATCGGTAGAAGTGTAGTATATATATACATATCAGCAGAAGTGTACTATATATACATATCGGTAGAAGTGTACTATATATTCATATCTACAGACGCGTACTATATATACTTATCGACAGAAGTGTACTATACATACTTGTCGACAAAAGTGTACTATAGATACTTATCGGCAAAAGTGTACTTACTATATATACATATCCGTAGAAGTGTTCTATATACATATATCGGAAGAAGTGTACAATATATATACATATCGAGGAGAAGTGTACTATATATACATATCTAAAGAAGTGTATATATATATACATATCGGCAGAAGTGTTCTATATATACATATCGGCAGAAGTGTACTATATATACTTATCGGCAGAAGTGCACTATATATACATACTGGAAGAAGTGTACTATATATATACATATCGGCAGAAGTGTATATATATACATATCGGGAGAAGTGTACAATATATATACATATCGGTAGAAGTGTACTATATATATAATTATCGGCAGAAGTGTACTATATATACATATCGGTAGAAGTGTACTATATATACTTATCGGTAGAAGTGTACTATATATACTTATCGGCAGAAGTGTACTATATATACATATCGGTAGAAGTGTACTATATATTCATATCGACAGAAGGGTACTATATATTGCATAGTGGCAGAAGTGTACTATATATATATACATATCGGCAGAAGTGTACTATATATACATATCGACAGAAGTGTACTATATATACTTATCGGCAGAAGTGTAGTATATATACATATCGGCAGAAGTGTACTATGTGTACATACCGGTAGAAGTGTACTATATATACATATCGGGAGAAGTGTACTATATATACATACCGGTAGAAGTGTACTATATATATATATCGGTAGAAGTGTACTATATATATATATATATATCGTTAGAACTGTACTATATATATATATCGGTAGAAGTGTAGTATATATATACATATCGGCAGAAGTGTACTATATATACATATCGGTAGAAGTGTACTATATATTCATATCAACAGAAGTGTACTATATACACATAGAGGCAGAACTGTACTACATATACATATCGGCAGAGTTGTACTATATATACTTATCGGCAGAAGTGTACTATATATACATATCGGTAGAAGTGTACTATATACACATACCGGCAGAAGTGTACTATATATACTTATCGGTAGAAGTGTAGTATATATACATATCGGCAGAAGTGTACTAATTATACATACCGGTAGAAGTGTTATATATATAATTATCGGCAGAAGTGTAGTATATATACATATCGGCAGAAGTGTACTATTTATACATACCGGTAAAAGTGTTATATATATACTTATCGGCAGAAGTGTAGTATACATACATATCGGTAGAAGTGTACTATATATTCATATCAACAGAAGTGTACTATATACACCTACAGGCAGAACTGTACTACATATACATATGGGCAGAAGTGTACTATATATACATATCGGCAGAAGTGTACTATATATACTTATCGGCAGAAGTGTACTATATATACATATCGAGAGAAGTGTACTATATAATCATATCGACAGAAGTGTACTATATAATCATATCGACAGAAGTGTATTATATATTGCATATCGGTAGAAGTGTTCAATATACACATACCGGCAGAAGTGTACTATATATACTTTACGGCAGAAGTGTACTATATATACATATCGTTAGAAGTGTACTATATATACATATCGGTAGAAGTGTATTATAAATACATATCGGCAGAAGTGTACTATATATTCACATCGACAGAAGTGTACTGTGTATTTTATATCGGCAGAAATGTACTATATACAGTTATCGGCAGAAGTGTACTATATATACATATCGGTAGAAGTGTACTATATATATATATATATATCGTTAGAACTGTACTATATATATATATCGGTAGAAGTGTAGTATATATATACATATCGGCAGAAGTGTACTATATATACATATCGGCAGAAGTGTAGTATATATACATATCGGTAGAAGTGTACTATATATTCATATCAACAGAAGTGTACTATATACACATAGAGGCAGAACTGTACTACATATACATATCGGCAGAGTTGTACTATATATACTTATCGGCAGAAGTGTACTATATATTCATATCCACAGAAGTGTACTATATATATACATATCGGTAGAAGTGTACTATGTATACATACCGGTAGAAGTGTACTATATATACATATCGGGAGAAGTGTACTATATATACATATCGGTAGAAGTGTACTATATATATATATATATATCGTTAGAACTGTACTATATATATATATCGGTAGAAGTGTAGTATATATATACATATCGGCAGAAGTGTACTATATATACATATCGGCAGAAGTGTAGTATATATACATATCGGTAGAAGTGTACTATATATTCATATCAACAGAAGTGTACTATATACACATAGAGGCAGAACTGTACTACATATACATATCGGCAGAGTTGTACTATATATACTTATCGGCAGAAGTGTACTATATATTCATATCCACAGAAGTGTACTATATATATACATATCGGTAGAAATGTACTATATACACATACCGGCATAAATGTTCTATATATACATACCGGCAGAAGTGTACTTTATATACATATCGGCAGAAGTGTACTATATATACATATCGGCAGAAGTGTACTATATATACATAACGGTAGAAGTGTACTATATATACTTATCGGCAGAAGTGTACTATATATACATATCGTTAGAAGTGTACTATATATACATATCGGTAGAAGTGTACTATATATTGAATATCGGCAGAAGTGTACTATAAATACATATCCGCAGAAGAGTACTATATATTCACATCGAGAGAAGTGTACTGTGTATTTTATATCGGCAGAATTGTACTATATATAGTTATCGGCAGAAGTGTACTATATATACATATCGGTAAAAGTGTATTATATATACATATCGACAGAAATGTACTATATATACATATCGGCAGAAGTGTTCTATATATACTTATCGGCAGAAGTTTACTATATATACATATTAGTAGAAGTGTACTATATATTCATATCCACAGAAGTGTACTATATATATACATATCGGTAGAAATGTACTATATACACATACCGGCAGAAATGTTCTATATATACATATCGGCAGAAGTGTACTATATATACAATCGGCAGAAGTGTACTATATATACTTATCGGCAGAAGTGTAGTATATATACATATCGGCAGAAGTGTACTATGTATACATACCGGTAGAAGTGTACTATATATACATATCGGGAGAAGTGTACTATATATACATACCGGTATAAGTGTACTATATATATATCAGTAGTAGTGTACTATATATATATATATATATATCGTTAGAACTGTACTATATATATATATCGGTAGAAGTGTAGTATATATATACATATCGGCAGAAGTATACTATATATACATATCGGCAGAAGTGTTCTATATATACTTATCGGCAGAAGTGTAGTATATATACATATCGGTAGAAGTGTACTATATACACATACAGGCAGAACTGTACTACATATACATATCGGCAGAAGTGTATTATATATACTTATCGGCAGAAGTGTACTATATATACATATCGGTAGAAGTGTACTATATACACATACCGGCATAAGTGTACTATATATACATATCGACAGAAGTGTACTATATATACATATCGGCAGAAGTGCACTATATATTCATATCGACAGAAGTGTATTATATATTCATATCGGTAGAAGTGTTCTATATACACATACCGGCAGAAGTGTACTATATATACATACAGGCAGAAGTATACTATATATACTTATGGGCAGAAGTGTACTATATATACATATCGGTAGAAGTGTACTATATATTCATATCGACAGAAGTGTACTATATATACATATCGGTAGAACTGTACTATATATACATACCGGTAGAAGTGCACTATATATACATATCGGTAGAAGTGTACTATATATAAATATGGGCAAGAGTGTACAATATATACATATTAGTAGTAGTGTACTATATATACATATCGGTAGAACTGTACTATATATACATATCGGTAGAAGTGTAGTATATATACATACAGGTAGAAGTGTACTATATATACGTACCGGTAGAAGTGTACTATATATATGCATATAGGTAGAAGTGTACTATATATACATATCGGTAGAAGTGTATTATATATACATATCGGTAGCAGTGTAGTATATATACATACCGGTAGAAGTGTGCTATATATACGTACCGGTAGAAGTGTACTATATATATGCATATCGGTAGAAGTGCACTATATATTGATATCGATAGAAGTGTACTATATATACATATTGGGAGAAGTGTACTATATAGACATACCAACAGAAGTGTACTATATATACATATCGACAGAAGTGTACTATATATTCATATCGAGAGAAGCGTACTATATATACTTATCGACAGAAGTGTACTATATATTCATATCGACAGAAGTGTACTATATATACTTATCGGCCGAAGAGTACTATACATACTTATCGGCAGAAGTGTACTATATATTCATATCGACAGAAGTGTACTATATATACTTATCGGCAGAAGTGTACTATATATACATATCGGAAGAAGTGTAATAAATATACTTATCGGCAGAAGTGTACTATATATTTATATCGATAGAATGTACTATACATACTTATCGACAGAAGTGTACTATAGATACTTATCGGGAAAAGTGTACTACATATACATATCGGTAGAAGTGTTCTATATACATATACCGGCAGAAGTGTACTATATATACATATGGACAGAAGTGTACTACATATACATATCTAAAGAAGTGTACTATATATTGCATATCGACAGAAGTGTCATATATATACATACAGGGAAAAGTGTACTATATATAATTATCGGCAGAAGTGTACTATATATACGTATAAGTAGAAGTACACTATACATTCTTATCGGTAGAAGTTTACTAATATACTTATCGGCAGAAGTGTACTATATATACATATCGGTAGAAGTGTACTATATATTCATATCGAGAGAAGGGTACTCTATATTGCATATTGGCAGAAGTGTACTATATATACTTATCGGCAGGAGTTTACTATATATACATATCAGTAGAAGTGTACTATATATTCATATCCACAGAAGTGTACTATAAATATACATATCGGTAGAAATGTACTATATACACATACCGGCAGAAGGGTACTCTATATTGCATATTTGCAGAAGTGTACTATATATACTTATCGGCAGGAGTTTACTATATATACATATCAGTAGAAGTGTACTATATATTCATATCCACAGAAGTGTACTATAAATATACATATTGGTAGAAATGTACTATATACACATACCGGCAGAAGTGTACTATATATACATATCGACAGAAGTGTAATATATATAGATATCGGCAGAAGTGTAGTATATATACATATCGGCAGAAGTATACAGTAGTATATATACATATCGCAGAAGTATACCATACATAGAGAGTGTTATATATATACTTATCGGCAGAAGTGTAGTATATATACATATCGGTAGAAGTGTACTATATATTCATATCAACAGAAGTCTACTATATACACCTACAGGCAGAACTGTACTAGATATACATATCGAGAGAAGTGTACTATATATACATATCGGTAGAAGTGTACTATATATTCATATCGACGGAAGTGTACTATATATACATACCTGCAGAAGTGTACAATATATAGATATCGACAGAAGTGTACTATATATTGCATATCGGCAGATGTGTTCTATATATACTTATCAGCAGAAGTGTACTATATATACATACCGGTAGAAGTGTGCTGTATACACATATCGGTAGAAGTGTACTATACATAAATATGGGCAAGAGTGTACTATATATACATATTAGTAGTAGTGTACTATATATACATATCGGTAGAAGTGTACTATATATACATATCGGTAGAAATATATATACATACGAGTAGAAAGTACTATATATACATACCGGTGAAATATGTACTATATATATGCATATAGGTAGAAGAATACTATATATACATATCGGTAGAAGTGTATTATATATACATATCGGTAGCAGTGTAGTATATATACATACCGGTAGAAGTGTACTATATATACGTACCGGTAGAAGTGCACTATATATTGATATCGACAGAAGTGTACTATATATACATATTGGGAGAAGTGTACTATATATACTTATCAGCAGAAGTGTACTATACATACATATTGGTAGAAGTGTACTATATAGTCATACCAACATAAGTGTCCTATATATATATATCAGTAGAACTGTACTATATATACATATTGGTAGAAGTGTTGTATATATACATATCGACAGAAGTGTACTACATACACATACAGGCAGAACTGTACTACATATACATATCGGCAGAAGTGTACTATATATACTTATCGGCAGAAGTGTACTATATATACATTTTGGTAGAAGTGCACAATATATACATATCGGTAGAAGTGTACTATATATAAATATCGACAGAAGTGTACTATATATACATATCGGCAGAAGTGCACTATATTTTCACATCGACAGAAGTGTATTATATATTCATATCGATAGAAGTGTTCTATATACACATACCGGCAGAAGTGTACTATATATACATACAGGCAGAAGTATACTATATATACATATGGGCAGAAGTGTACTATATATACATATCGGTAGAAGAGTACTATATATTCATATCGACAGAAGTGTACTATATATACATATCGGTAGAACTGCACATACCGGTAGTAGAGTACTATATATACATATCGGTAGAGAAGTTACTATATATATAAATATGGGCAAGAGTGTACTATATATACATATTAGTAGTAGTGTACTATATATATACATATCGGTAGAACTGTACTATATATACATCATCGGTAGAAGTACTATATATACATATCGAGAGAATACTCTATATTGCATATTGGCAGAAGTGTACTATATATATACTTATCGGTAGGGAGTTTACTATATATACATATCAGTAGAAGTGTACTATATATTCATATCCACAGAAGTGTACTATAAATATACATATTGGTAGAAATGTACTATATACACATACCGGCAGAAGTGTACTATATATACATATCGACAGAAGTGTAATATATATAGATATCGGCAGAAGTGTAGTATATATACATATCGGCAGAAGTATACTATTTATACATACCAGTAGAAGTGTATATATATACATATCGGCAGAGAAGTGCTATATATATATATACATATCGGTAGAAGTGCATACTATATATTAATATCGAACAGAAGTCTACTATATACACCTACAGGCAGAACTGTACTAGATATACATATCGAGAGAAGTGTACTATATATACATATCGGTAGAAGTGTACTATATATTCATATCGACGGAAGTGTACTATATATACATACCTGCAGAAGTGTACTATATATACATATCGACAGAAGTGTACTATATATTACATATCGGCAGAAGTGTTCTATATATACTTATCAGCAGAAGTGTACTATATATACATACCGGTAGAAGTGTGCTATATTCACATATCGGTAGAAGTGTACTATATATATAAATATGGGGAAGAAATGTACCTATATATACATATTAGTAGAAGTGTACTATATATACATATCGGCAGAAGATATGTACTATATATACATATCGGTAGAGAGTGTACTATATATACATACAGGTAGAAGTGTACTATATATACGTACCGGTAGAAATGTACTATATATATGCATATAGGTAGAAGTGTACTATATATACATATCGGTAGAAGTGTAGTATATATACATACAGGTAGAAGTGTACTATATATACGTACCGGTAGAAATGTACTATATATATACATATCGGTAGAAGTGTATTATATATACATATCGGTAGAAGTGCACTATATATTGATATCGACAGAAGTGTACTATATATACATATTGGGAGAAGTGTACTATATATACTTATCAGCAGAAGTGTACTATACATACATATTGGTAGAAGTGTACTATATAGTCATACCAACAGAAGTGTACTATATATATATATCGGTAGAACTGTACTATATATACATATCGGTAGAAGTGTTGTATATATACATATCGACAGAAGTGTACTACATACACATACAGGCAGAACTGTACTACATATACATATCGGCAGAAGTGTACTATATATACTTATCGGCAGAAGTGTACTATATATACATTTTGGTAGAAGTGCACAATATATACATATCGGTAGAAGTGTACTATATATAAATATCGACAGAAGTGTACTATATATACATATCGGCAGAAGTGCACTATATATTCACATCGACAGAAGTGTATTATATATTCATATCGATAGAAGTGTTCTATATACACATACCGGCAGAAGTGTACTATATATACATACAGGCAGAAGTATACTATATATACTTATGGGCAGAAGTGTACTATATATACATATCGGTAGAAGTGTACTATATATTCATATCGACAGAAGTGTACTATATATACATATCGGTAGAACTGTATTATATATACATACCGGTAGAAGTGCACTATATATACATATCGGTAGAAGTGCAACTATATATATAAATATGGGCAGTAGTGTAGACTATATATACATATTAGTAGTAGTGTACTATATATACATATCGGTAGAAGTGTACTATATATACATATCGATAGAAGTGTACTATATATACATACGGGTAGAGATATGTACTATATATATGCATATAGGTAGAAGTGTACTATATATACATATCGGTAGAAGTGTATTATATATACATATCGGTAGCAGTGTAGTATATATACATACCGGTAGAAGTGTACTATATATACGCATACCGGTAGAAGTAGTGTAATTATATATATGCATATCGGTAGAAGTGCACTATATATTGATATCGATAGAAGTGTACTATATATACATATCGGGAGAAGTGTACTATATACATATCGGCATAGTGTACTATATATTCTTGCAGAAGTGTACATATATATACATATCGACAGAAGTGTACTATATATACATATCAACAGAAGTGTACTATATATCCATATCGACAGAAGTGTACTATATATACATATCGACAGAAGTGTACTATATATATCTTATCGGACGAGAAGTGTACTATATATACTTATCGGCAGAAGTGTACTATATATTCATATCGACAGAAGGGGTGTACTATATATACTTATCGGCAGAAGTGTACCATATATATACATATCGGAAGAAGTGTAATAAATATATACTTATCGGCAGAAGTTACTATATATTCATATCGATAGGGAAGTGTACTATATATGGTAACTTATCGACAGAGAGTGTACTATAGATATACTTATCGGGCAAAGTGTACCTATATATACATATCGGTAGGTAGAAGTGTACTATATACATATATCGGCAGAAGTGTACTATATATACATACCGACAGAAGTGTACTATATACATACATATCGGCAGAGGTATACTATATATATACATATCGACATGAAGTGTACTATATATATACATACCGGCAGAAGTGTACTATATATAATATATCGGCAGAAGTGTACCATATATATACATACCGGGAGAAGTGCACTATATACAATCTTATCAGGTAGAAGTGCAACCATATACACATTATCGGTAGCGCATATATACAATATTACAGTA
>NC_134834.1:98579386-98637025 GCF_004210375.1 Tachypleus tridentatus
AGAAGTGTACTATATATACATATAGGTAGAAGTGTTGTATATATACACATATCGGTAGAAGTGTACTATATATACATATCGGTAGAAGTGTACTATATATACATATCGACTGGTAGAGTGTACTATATATACATATCGGCAGAAGTGTACTATATATACATATCGATAAAGTGTACTATATACATATCGGCAGAGAGTGTACTATATATACATATCGGCAGAAGTGTACTATATATATATACATATCGGCATCGGCAGAAGTATATACTATATATACATATCATATCGGTAGAAGTGTACTATATATACATATCGGTAGAAGTGTACTATATATACATATCAGAAGGATCGAGAAGTGTACTATATATACATATCGGTAGAAGTGTACTATATATACATATCGGCAGAAGTGTACTATATATACATATCGGTAGAAGTGTACTATATATACATATCGGCAGAAGTGTACTATATATATACATATCGGTGAAGTGTACTATATATACATATCGGTAGAAGTGTACTATACATACATATCGGTAGAAGTGTACTATATATACATATCGGGAGAAGTGTACTATATATACATATCGGCAGAAGTGTACTATATATACATATCGGTAGAAGTGTACTATATATACATATCGGCAGAAGTGTACTATATATATATATATATCGGCAGAAGTGTACTATATATACATATCGGTAGAAGTGTACTATATATACATATCGGTAGAAGTGTGTACTATATATACATATATATATCGGAGAAGTGTACTATATATACATATCGGTAGAAGTGTACTATATATACATATCGGTAGAAGTGTATATATATACATATATCGGCAGAAGTGTACTATATATACATATCGGTAGAGGAGTGTACTATATATACATATCGGTAGAATATGTACTATATATATACATATCGGCAGTAGAGTGTACTATATATATACATATCGGCAGAAGTGTACTATATATACATATCGGCAGAAGTGTACTATATATACATATCGGCAGAAGTGTACTATATATACATATCGGCAGAAGTGTACTATATATACATATCGGTAGAAGTGTACTATATATACATATCGGCAGAAGTGTACTATATATACATATCGGTAGAAGTGTACTATATATATGCATATAGGTAGAAGTATACTATATATACATATCGGCAGAAGTGTAGTATATATTAACATATCGGCAGAAATGTACTATATATACATATCGGTAGAAGTGTACTATATATACATATCGGTAGAAGTGTACTATATATATACATATCGGCAGAGTGTATATATATACATATCGGCAGAAGTGTACTATATATACATATCGGCAGAAGTGTACTATATATACATATCGGTAGACAGTGTACTATATATACATATCGGTAGAAGTGTACTAGAGTGTACTATATATACATATCATATCAGAGAGTGTACTATATATACATATCGTGCAGAAGTGTACTATATATACATATAGGTGTACTATATATACATATCGACAGAAGTGGCTATATATTCATAGAAGTGTACTATATATTCATATCGACAGAAGTGTATATATATTCATATCGGACAGAAGTGTACTATATATATACCGGCCGAGAGTGTACTATATATATCGGCAGAAGTGTATATATTATATATACATATCGGCAGAAGTGTACTATATATACATATCGGTAGAAGTGTACTATATATACATATCGGCAGAAGTGTACTATATATACATATCGGTAGAAGTGTACTATATATACATATCAGCAGAAGTGTACTATATATACATATTATGGTAGAAGTGTACTATATATACATATCGGTAGAAGTGTACTATATATACATATAGAAGTGTACTATATATACATACAGGTAGAAGTGTACTATATATACATATCGGAGAGTGAAGTGTACTATATATAGTGTACTATATATATACATAAGTAGAAGTGTATATATATACATATCGGCAGAGTGTACTATATATACATACAGAAGTGTACTATATATATACATATCTATATACAGAAGTGTACTATATATATACATATCGGTAGAGAGTGTACTATATATACATATCGGCAGAAGTGTACTATATATACATATCGGCAGAAGTGTACTATATATACATATCGGTAGAAGTGTACTATATATACATATACAGTGTATATACATATATGTACATATCGGGAGAAGTGTACTATATATACATATCGACAGAAGTGTACTATATATACATATCGGCAGAGTGTACTATATATACATATCGGCAGAGGTGTACTATATACATATACTATATATACATATCGGCAGAAGTGTACTATATATACTTATCGGCAGAAGTGTACTATATATACATATCGACAGAAGTGTACTATATATACTTATCGGCAGAAGTGTACTATATATACATATCGGTAGAAGTGTACTATATATACATATCGACAGAGAAGTGTACTATATATACATATCGGCAGAAAGTGTACTACATATACATATCGGTAGAGTGTACTATATATATACATATCGGCAGAGTGTACTCTATATATACATATCGACAGAAGTGTACTATATATACATATCGGTAGAAGTGTATATATATATATGCATATCGGTAGAAGTGTACTATATATACATATCGGTGAGAAGTGTACTATATATACATATCGGTAGAAGTGTACTATATATACATATCGGTAGAAGTGTACTATATATACATATCGGTAGGTGTACTATATATACATATCGGTAGAAGTGTACTATATATACATATCGGCAGGAGGTACTATATATACATATCGGTGAAGTGTACTATATATACATATCGGCAGAAGTGTACTATAAATATACATATATACTATATATACATACCGGCAGAAGTGTACTATATATTGCATATCGGCAGAAGTGTACTATATATATATCGGCAGAAGTGTACTATATATACATATCGGCAGAAGTGTACTATATATACTTATCCACAGAAGTGTACTATATATACATATCGGTAGAAGTGTACTATATATACATATCGGACAGAAGTGTACTATATATACATATCGGCAGAAGTGTACTATATATACATATCGGCAGAAGTGTGTACTATATATACATATCGGCAGAAGTGTACTATATATACATATCGGCAGAGGTGTACTATATATACATATCGGCAGAAGTGTACTATATATACTTATCGGCAGAAGTGTACTATATATACATATCGGTAGAAGTGTACTATATATACATATCGGCAGAAGTGTACTATATATACCTACAGGCAGAACTGTACTATACAGAAGAAGTGTACTATATATACATATCGGTAGAAGTGTACTATATATACATATCGACAGAAGTGTACTATATATATACATACCGGCAAGAGTGTACTATATATATACATATCGGCAGAAGTGTACTATATATACATATCGGCAGAGAGTGTACTATATATACTTATCAGCAGAAGTGTACTATATATATACATATCGGTAGAAGTGTACTATATATACATATCGGTAGAAGTGTACTATATATATCATATCGACATAGTAGTGTACTATATATACATATCGGTAGAAGTGTACTATATATACATATCGTAATATATATACATACAGGTAGAAGTGTACTATATATTGCATATCGGTAGAAGTGTACTATATATATACATATCGGCAGAAGTGTACTATATATACATATCGGTAGAGAAGTGTACTATATATTCATATCCACAGTATTAGTGTACATATATATATATACATATCGGTAGAAGTGTACTATATACATATCGGCAGAAGTGTACTATATATACATATCGGCAGAAGTGTACTATATACATATCGGTAGAAGTGTACTATATACATATCGGCAGAAGTGTACTATATATCATATCGGTAGAGGTGTACTATATATACATATCGGTAGAAGTGTACTATATATACATATCGACAGAAGTGTACTATATATACATATCGGCAGAAGTGTACTATATATACATATCGGCAGAAGTGTACTATATATACATATCGGCAGAAGTGTACTATATATACATATCGAGAGAAGTGTACTATATATACATATCGGCAGAAGTGTACTATATATATACATATCGGCAGAGTGTACTATATATACATATCGGCAGAAGTGTACTATATATATATTCATATCGACAGAAGTGTACTATATATACATATCGGCAGAAGTGTACTATATATACATATCATATCGACAGAAGTGTACTATATATATACATATCGGTAGAAGTGTACTATATATACATATCGGTAGAAGTGTACTATATATACATATCGGTAGAAAGTGTACTATATATACATATATACAGAAGTGTACTATATATATGCATATCGGTAGAAGTGTACTATATATACATATCGGCAGAAGTGTACTATATATACATATCGGTAGAAGTAGTATATATATACATTACTATATATACATATCGGTAGAAGTGTACTATATATACATATCGGCAGAGTGTACTATATATACATATCGGTAGAAGTGTACTATATATACATATCGGTAGAAGTGTACTATATATACATATCGGTAGAGTACTATATTACATATCGGTAGAATATATATACATATCGGTAGAAGTGTACTATATATACATATCGGTAGAATGTGTACTATATATACATATCGACAGAAGTACTATATATATTTACTATATATACATATCGGTAGAAGTGTACTTCATATAATGTATATATATATCTTATATACATATCGGCGTGTACTATATATACATATCGGCAGAAGTGTACTATATATACATATCGGTAGAAGTGTACTATATATAGATATCGGCAGAAGTGTACTATATATACATATCGGTAAAGTGTACTAGTGTACTATATATACATATCGGCAGAAGTGTACTATATATATACACTATATATCGGTAGAAGTGTGTATATATACATACCGGGAAAAAGTATATATATATCGGCAGAAGTGTACTATATATACATATAAGTAGAAGTGTACTATATATATATACATATCGGTAGAAGTGTACTATATATACATATCGACAGAAGTGTACTATATATACATATCGGCAGAAGTGTACTATATATACATATCAGCAGAGTGTACTATATATATACATATCGGTAGAAGTGTACTATATATACATATCGTGCTCTATATTGCATATTGGCAGAAGTGTACTATATATACATATCGGTAGAGTGTACTATATATACATATCGGTAGAAGTGAATATCCACAATATATATACATATCGGCAGAAGTGTATATATATATACCGGCATACTATATATACATCGGCAGAAGTGTTCTATATATATACATATCGGGTGAAGTGTACTATATATACATATCGGTAGAAGTGTACTATATATATACATATTGGCAGAAGTGTACTATATATACATATCGGTAGAAGTGTACTATATATACATATCGATAGAAGTGTACTATATATACATATCGGTAGAAGTGTACTATATATACATATCGGCAGAAGTGTACTATATATACATATCGGCAGAAGTGTACTATATATACATATCGGTAGAAGTGTACTATATATACATATCGGTAGAAGTGTACTATATATATACATATCGTGAGAGGTAGAATATGTACGACAGAGTGTACTATATATACATATCGGCAGAAGTGTACTATATATACATATCGGCAGAAGTGTACTATATATACATATCGGTAGAAGTGTACTATATATACATATCGGTAGAAGTGTACTATATATACATATCGGCAGAAAGTGTACTATATATACATATCGGCAGAAGTGTACTATATATACATATCGGCAGAAGTGTACTATATATTACTATATCGGCAGAAGTGTACTATATATACATATCGGCAGAAGTGTACTATATATACATATCGGCAGAAGTGTACTATATATACATATCGGCAGAAGTGTACTATATATACATATCGGCAGAAGTGTACTATATATACATACCGGTAGAGAGTGTACTATATATACATATCGGCAGAAGTGTACTATATATACATATCGGCACAGAAGTGTACTATATATATACATATCGGTAGAAGTGTACTATATATACATATCGGCAGAAGTGTACTATATATACATATCGGCAGAAGTGTATATATATATATACATATCGGCAGAAGTGTTCTATATACATATATACTATATCGGCAGATCGGTGTACTATATATACATATCGGCAGAAGTGTACTATATATACATATCGGTAGAAGTGTACTATATATACATATCGGCAGAAGTGTACTATATATACTATATATATCGGCAGAAGTGTACTATATATACATATCGGTAGAAGTGTACTATATATACATATCGGCAGAAGTGTACTATATATATATATATCGGTAGAAGTGTACTATATATACATATCGGCAGAAGTGTACTATATATACATATCGGCAGAAGTGTACTATATATACATATCGGCAGAAGTGTACTATATATTCATATCGACAGAAGTGTATTATATATTGCATATCGGTAGAAGTGTACTATATATACATATCGGCAGAAGTGTACTATATATACATATCGGCAGAAGTGTACTATATATACATATCGGCAGAAGTGTACTATATGTACATATCGGTATATATATACATATCGGCAGAAGTGTACTATATATACATACCGGCAGAAGTGTACTATATATACATACCGGCAGAAGTGTACTATATATACATACCGGCAGAAGTGTACTATATATTCATATCAGTAGTAGTGTACTATATATTCATATCGACAGAAGTGTACTATATATACATATCGGTAGAAGTATTATATATATATACATATCGGTAGAAGTGTACTATATATACATACCGGTAGAAGTGTACTATATATATACATATTAGTAGTAGTGTACTATATATACATATCGGTAGAAGTGTACTATATATACACATCGAGAGAAGTGTACTATATATACATATCGGTAGAAGTGTACTATATATACATATCGGTAGAAGTGTACTATATATAGATATCGGTAGAGTGTACTATATATACATATCGGTAGAAGTGTACTATATATACATATCGACAGAAGTGTACTATATATACATATCGGTAGAAGTGTATTATATATACATATCGGTAGAAGTGTACTATATATACATATCGGTAGAAGTGTACTATATATACATATAGTAGTAGTAGTGTACTATATATATACATATCGGTAGAAGTGTACTATATATTCATATCGAGAGAAGTGTACTATATATACATATCGGTAGAAGTGTACTATATATATACATAATCGGTAGAAGTGTACACTATATATATATATCAGTAGAAGTGTACTATATATACATATCGGTAGAAGTGTACTATATATACATATCGACAGAAGTGTACTATATATACATATCGGTAGAAGTTTACTATATATACATACCGGTAGAAGTGTACCATATATATACATACCGGTAGAAGTGTACTATATATACATAGCGGTAGAAGTGTACTATATATACATACCGGTAGAGTGTACTATATATACATATTAGTAGAAGTGTACTATATATATACATATCGGTAGAAGTGTACTATATATACATATCGGCAGAAGTGTACTATATATACATACTGGCAGAGTGTGTACTATATATAGATATCGGTAGAAGTGTGTACTATATATACATATCGGTAGAAGTGTACTATATATACATATCGGCAGAAGTGTACTATATACACATACCGGCAGAAGTGTACTATATATACATATCGGTAGAAGTGTACTATATATACATATCGGTAGAAGTGTACTATATATTCATATCGACAGAAGTGTACTATATATACATATCGATAGAAGTGTACTATATATACATATCGGCAGAAGTGTACTATATATACTTATCGGCAGAAGTGTACTATATATTCATATCGGTAGAAGTGTACTATATATACATATCGGTAGAAGTGTACTATATATACATATCGGAAGAAGTGTACTATATATACTTATCGGCAGAAGTGTACTATATATACATATCGGTAGAAGTGTACTATATATACATATCAGTAGAAGTGTACTATATATACATACCGGTAGAAGTGTACTATATATACATATCGGTAGAAGTGTACTATATATACATATCGGTTATAGAAGTGTACTATATATACATATCGGCAGAAGTGTACTATATATACATATCGGCAGAAGTGTACTATATATATTTATTGGGAGAAGTGTACTATATATTCATATCGGCAGAAGTGTATATATATACATATCGTCAGAAGTGTACTATATATACATATCGACAGAAGTGTACTATATATACATATCGGGAGAAGTGTACTATATATTATATCGACAGAAGTGTACTATATATTACATATCGGCAGAAGTGTATTATATATACATATCGGCAGAAGTGTACTATATATTGCATATCGGCAGAAGTGTACTATATATACATATCGGCAGAAGTGTACTATATATACATATTAGTAGAAGTGTACTATATATTCATATCGGAGAAGTGTACTATATATACATATCAGCAGAAGTGTACTATATATACATATCGGCAAAGTGTACTATATATACATATCAGTAGAAGTGTACTATATATACATATCACAGAAGTGTACTATATATATACATATCAGTAGAAGTGTACTATATATACATATCGGTAGAAGTGTACTATATATACATACCGGTAGAAGTGTACTATATATACATACCGGTAGAAGTGTACTATATATACATATCGGTAGAAGTGTACTATATATACATACCGGTAGAAGTGTACTATATATACATATATTAGTAGAAGTGTACACTATATAAAGATATCGGTAGAAGTGTACTATATATACATATCGGTAGAAGTGTACTATATATACATACCAGCAGAAGTGTACTATATATACATAAGCGGCAGAAGTGTACTATATATAGATATCGGCAGTAGTGTACTATATATACATATCGGTAGAAGTGTACTATATATTCATATCGACAGAAGTGTACTATATATACATATCGGTAGAAGTTTATTATATATAGATATCGGTAGAAGTGTACTATATATACATATCGACAGAAGTGTACTATATATACATATCGGTAGAAGTGTATTATATAGATAGCGGTAGAAGTGTACTATATATACATATCGGTAGAAGTGTACTATATATACATATCGGTAGAAGTGTACTATATATAAATATAGGCAGAAGTGTACTATATATACATATCAGTAGTAGTGTACTATATATACATATCGGTAGAAGTGTACTATATATTCATATCGACAGAAGTGTACTATATATACATATCGGTAGAAGTGTACTATATATACATACCGGTAGAAGTGTACTATATATACATATTAGTAGAAGTGTACTATATATATACATATCGGTAGAAGTGTACTATATATATACATATCGGTAGAAATGTATTATATATACATATCGGTAGAAGTGTAGTATATATACATACCGGTAGAAGTGTACTATATATACATATCGGTAGAAGTGTACTATATATACATACCGGTAAGGGGTGTACTATATATATGCATATCGGTAGAAGTGTACTATATATACATACCGATAGAAGTGTACTATATATACATACCGGCAGAAGTGTACTATATATTCATATCGGCAGAAGTGTACTATATATATACATATCGGTAGAAGTGTACTATATATACATATCGGGAGAAGTGTACTATATATACATATCGATAGAAGTGTACTATATATACATATCGGTAGAAGTGTAGATATATATACATACCGTGCGGCAAAAGTGTACTATATATTCATATCGGCAGAAGTGTACTATATATACATATTAGTAGAAGTGTACTATATATTCATATCCACAGAAGTGTACTATATATATACATATCGGTAGAAATGTACTATATATACATACCGGCAGAAGTGTACTATATATACATATCGGCAGAAGTGTACTATATATATACATAGATATCGGCAGAAGTGTTCTATATATACATATCGGCAGAAGTGTACTATATATACTTATCGGCAGAAGTGTACTATATATATACATATCGGTAGGGTGTACTATATATTGATATCAACAGAAGTGTACTATATATACATACAGGCAGAACTGTACTATATATAGATATCGGAAGAAGTGTACTATATATACTTATCGGCAGAAGTGTACTATATATATATATCGGTAGATATGTACTATATACACATACCGGCAGAAGTGTACTATATATACATATTGACAGAAGTGTACTATATATACATATCGGCAGAAGTGTACTATATATTCATATCGACAGAAGTGTATTATATATTACATATCGGTAGAAGTGTTCTATATACACATACCGGCAGAAGTGTACTATATATACATACCAGCAGAAGTGTACTTTATATATACATATCGGCAGAAGTGTACACTATATGAAGATATCAGTAGTAGTGTACTATATATACATATCGGTAGAAGTGTACTATATATACATATCAGCAGAAGTGTACTATATATACATATCGGTAGAAGTTTATTATATATATATACATACCGGTAGAAGTGTACTATATATATACATACCGGTAGAAGTGTACTAATATATACATATTAGTAGTAGTGTACTATATATACATATCGGTAGAAGTGTACTATATATACATATCGAGAGAAGTGTACTATATATACATATCGGTAGAAGTGTACTATATATACATATCGGTAGAAGTGTACACTATATATAGATATCAGTAGTAGTGTACTATATATACATATCGGTAGAAGTGTACCTATATATACATACCGGTAGAAGTATACTATATATATACATACCGGTAGAAGTGTGCTATATATACATACCGGTAGAAGTGTACTATATATACATACCGGTAGAAGTGTACTATATATACATACCGGTAGAAGTGTACTATATATACACATTAGTAGAAGTGTACTATATATACATACCGGTAGAAGTGTACTATATATACATATCGGTAGAAGTGTACTATATATACATACCAGCAGAAGTGTACTATATATACATATCGGCAGAAGTGTACATACTATATATAGATATCGGTAGAAGTGTACTATATATACATATCGGTAGAAGTGTACTATATATACATATCGGTAGAAGTGTACTATATATATACATATCGGCAGAAGTGTACTACTATATATAAATATCGGCAGAAGTGTACTATATATACATATCGGTAGAAGTGTACTATATATACTTATCGGCAGAAGTGTACTATATATACTTATCGGCAGAAGTGTACTATATATACATATCGGCAGAGGTGTACTATATATTGATATCAACAGAAGTGTACTATATATACATACAGGCAGAACTGTACTATATATACATATCGGAAGAAGTGTACTATATATACTTATCGGCAGAAGTGTATTATATATATATATCGGTAGATGTGTACTATATACACATACCGGCAGAAGTGTACTATATATACATATTCGGCAGAAGTGTACTATATATACATATCGGCAGAAGTGCACTATATATTCATATCGACAGAAGTGTATTATATATTGCATATCTGTAGAAGTGTTCTATATACACATACCGGCAGAAGTGTACACTATATAAAGATATCAGTAGTAGTGTACTATATATACATATCGGTAGAAGTGTACTATATATATACATATCGGTAGAAATGTACTATATACACATACCGGCAGAAGTGTACTATACATACATACCAGCAGAAGTGTACTTTATATACATACTGGCAGAAGTGTACACTATATAAAGATATCAGTAGTAGTGTACTATATATTCATATCGACAGAAGTGTACTATATATACATATCGGTAGAAGTTTATTATATATACATATCGGTAGAAGTGTGCTATATATACATACCGGTAGAAGTGTACTATATATACATATTAGTAGTAGTGTACTATTTATACATATCGGTAGAAGTGTACTATATATTCACATCGAGAGAAGAGTACTATATATACATATCAGTAGAAGTGTACTATATATACATAAGCGGTAGAAGTGTACACTATATAAAGATATCAGTAGTAGTGTACTATATATACATATCGGTAGAAGTGTACTATATATTCATATCGACAGAAGTGTACTATATATATACATATCGGTAGAAGTTTATTATATATACATACCGGTAGAAGTGTGCTATATATACATACCGGTAGAAGTGTACTATATATACATATTAGTAGTAGTGTACTATATATACATATCGGTAGAAGTGTACTATATATTCATATCGAGAGAAGTGTACTATATATACATATCAGTAGAAGTGTACTATATATACATAAGCGGTAGAAGTGTACACTATATAAAGATATCAGTAGTAGTGTACTATATATACATATCGGTAGAAGTGTACTATATATTCATATCGACAGAAGTGTACTATATATACATATCGGTAGAAGTTTATTATATATACATACCGGTAGAAGTGTGCTATATATACATACCGGTAGAAGTGTACTATATATACATATCGGTAGAAGTGTACTATATATACATACCGGTAGAAGTGTACTATATATACATATCGGTAGAAGTGTACTATATATACATACCGGTAGAAGTGTACTATATATACATACCAGCAGAAGTGTACTATATATACATATCGGCAGAAGTGTACACTATATAAGATATCAGTAGAAGTGTACTATATATACATATCGGTAGAAGTGTACTATATATATACATACCAGCAGAAGTGTACTATATAAACATAAGCGGTAGAAGTGTACACTATATAAAGATATCAGTAGTAGTGTACTATTTATACATATCGGTAGAAGTGTACTATATATTCATATCGACAGAAGTGTACTATATATACATATCGATAGAAGTGTACTATATATACATATCGGCAGAAGTGTACTATATATACTTATCGGCAGAAGTGTACTATATATTCATATCGGTAGAAGTCTACTCTATATACATATCGGTAGAAGTTTACTATATATACATACTGGAAGAAATGTACTATATATACTTACCGGCAGAAGTGTACTATATATACATATCAGTAGAAGTGTACTATATATACATACCAGCATAAGTGTACTATGTATACATACCGGTAGAAGTGTACTACATATACATATCGGGAGAAGTGTACTATATATACATACCGGTATAAGTGTACGATATATACATACCGGCAGAAGTGTCTCACATATACATATCGGCAGTTGTGTGCTATATATACTTTTTGGGAGAATTGTACTATATATTCGTATCGGCAGAAGTGTACTATATATACATATCGTCAGAAGTGTACTATATATACATATCGACAGAAGTGTACTATATATACATATCGGGAGAAGTGTACTGAAATATTATATCGACAGAAGTGTACTATATATTACATATCGGCAGAAGTGTATTATAAATACATATCGACAGAAGGGTACTCTATATTGCATACCGGCAGAAGTGTACTATATATACATATCGGCAGAAGTGTACTATGTATACATATTAGTAGAAGTGTACTATATATTCACATCGAGAGAAGAGTACTATATATACATATCAGTAGAAGTGTACTATATATAAATATAGGCAAAAGTGTACTATATATACATAGCAGTAGTAGTGTACTATATATACGTATCGGTAGAAGTGTACACTATATAAAGATATCAGTAGTAGTGTACTATATATACATATCGGTAGAAGTGTACTATATATACATACCGGTAGAAGTGTGCTATATATACATACCGGTAGAAGTGTGCTATATATACATACCGGTAGAAGTGTGCTATATATACATACCGGTAGAAGTGTACTATATATACATATTAGTAGTAGTGTACACTATATAAAGATATCAGTAGTAGTGTACTATATATACATATCAGCAGAAGTGTACTATATATACATAATCGGTAGAAGTGTACTATATAAAGATATCAGTAGTAGTGTACTATTTATACATATCGGTAGAAGTGTACTATATATTCATATCGACAGAAGTGTACTATATATACATATCGGTAGAAGTTTATTATACATAGATAGCGGTAGAAGTGTACTATATATTCATATCGACAGAAGTGTACTATATATACATATCGGTAGAAGTTTATTATACATAGATAGCGGTAGAAGTGTACTATATATACATATCAGTAGTAGTGTACTATATATACATATCGGTAGAATTGTACTATATATAAATATAGGCAAAAGTGTACTATATATACATAGCAGTAGTAGTGTACTATATATACGTATCGGTAGAAGTGTACTATATATTCATATCGACAGAAGTGTAGTATATATACATATCGGTAGAAGTGTACTATATATACATACCGGTAGAAGTGTACTATATATACATATTAGTAGTAGTGTACTATATATACATATCGGTAGAAGTGTACTATATATACATATCGGTAGAAATGTGTACTATATATATACATATCGGTAGAAGTGTACTATATATACATACCGGTAGAAGTATACTATATATACGTATCGGTAGATGTGTACTATATATACACGTACCGGTAAGGGGTGTACTATATACATGCATATCGGTAGAAGTGTACTATATATACATACCGATAGAAGTGTACTATATATACATACCGGCAAAAGTGTACTATATATTCATATCGGCAGAAGTGTACTATATATATACATATCGGTAGAAGTGTACTCGATATTCATATCGGGAGAAGTGTACTATATATACATACCGATAGAAGTGTACTATATATATATATAGCGGTAGACGTGTAGAATATATACATACCGGCAAAAGTGTACTATATATTCATATCGGCAGAAGTGTACTATATATACATATTAGTAGAAGTGTACTATATATTCATATCCACAGAAGTGTACTATTTATATACATATCGGTAGAAATGTACTATATACACATACCGGCAGAAGTGTACTATATATACTTATCGGCAGAAGTGTTCTATATATACTTATCGGCAGAAGTGTAGTATATATAGATATCGGTAGAGGTGTACTATATATTGATATCAACAGAAGTGTACTATATATACATACAGGCAGAACTGTACTACATATAGATATCGGAAGAAGTGTACTATATATATACTTATCGGCAGAAGTGTACTATATATATATATATCGGTAGATATGTACTATATACACATACCGGCAGAAGTGTACTATATATACATATTGACAGAAGTGTACTATATATACATATCGGCAGAAGTGCACTATATATTCATATCGACAGAAGTGTATTATATATTGCATATCTGTAGAAGTGTTCTATATACACATACCGGCAGAAGTGTACTATATATACATACCAGCAGAAGTGTACTTTATATACATATCGGCAGAAGTGTACACTATATGAAGATATCAGTAGTAGTGTACTATATATACATATCGGTAGAAGTGTACTATATATACATACCAGCAGAAGTGTACTATATATACATATCGGTAGAAGTTTATTATATATACATACCGGTAGAAGTGTGCTATATATACATACCGGTAGAAGTGTATAATATATACATATTAGTAGTAGTGTACTATATATACATATCGGTAGAAGTGTACTATATATTCACATCGAGAGAAGTGTACTATATATACATATCAGTAGAAGTGTACTATATATATACATAAGCGGTAGAAGTGTACACTATATAAAGATATCAGTAGTAGTGTACTATATATACATATCGGTAGAAGTGTACTATATATACATGCCGGTAGAAGTATGCTATATATACATACCGGTAGAAGTGTACTATATATATACATACCGGTAGAAGTGTGCTATATATATACATACCGGTAGAAGTGTGCTATATATACATACCGGTAGAAGTGTACTATATATACATCTTAGTAGTAGTGTACTATATATACATACCGGTAGAAGTGTACTATATATACATACCGGTAGAAGTGTACTATATATACATACCAGCAGAAGTGTACTTTATATACATACTGGCAGAAGTGTACACTATATAAAGATATCAGTAGTAGTGTACTATATATACATATCGGTAGAAGTGTACTATATATACATACCAGCAGAAGTGTACTATATATACATAAGCGGTAGAAGTGTACACTATATAAAGATATCAGTAGTAGTGTACTATTTATACATATCGGTAGAAGTGTACTATATATTCATATCGACAGAAGTGTACTATATATATACATATCGGTAGAAGTTTATATATACACAGATAGCGGTAGAAGTGTACTATATATACATATCAGTAGTAGTGTACTATATATAGATACCTGTAGAAGTGTACTATATATACATATCGGTAGAAGTGTACTATATATATATAGATATCGGCAGAAGTGTACTATATATACATATCGGTAGAAGTGTACTATATCTACATATCGGTAGAAGTGTACTATATATACATACCGGTAGAAGTGTACTATATATACATATCGGTAGAAGTGTACTATATATATATATCGGGAGAAGTGTACTATATATACATATCAGTAGTAGTGTACTATATATACGTATCGGTAGAAGTGTACTATATATACATATCGGCAGAAGTGTACTATATATACATATCGGTAGAAGTGTACTATATATACATACCGGTAGAAGTGTACTATATATACATATTAGTAGTAGTGTACTATATATACATATCGGCAGAAGTGTACTATATATACATATCGGTAGAAGTGTATATATATATACATATCGGTAGCAGTGTACTATATATACATACCGGCAGAAGTATACTATATATACATATCGGTAGATGTGTACTATATATATACATACCGGTAAGGGGTGTACTATATATGCATATCGGTAGAAGTGTACTATATATACATACCGATAGAAGTGTACTATATATACATATCGGCAGAAGTGTACTATATATACATATCGGCAGAAGTGTACTATATATATACATATCGGTAGAAGTGTACTATATATTCATATCGGGAGAAGTGTACTATATATACATACCGATAGAAGTGTACTATATATACATAGCGGTAGACGTGTAGAATATATACATACCGGCAAAAGTGTACTATATGTTCATATCGGCAGAAGTGTACTATATATACATATTAGTAGAAGTGTACTATATATTCATATCCACAGAAGTGTACTATTTATATACATATCGGTAGAAATGTACTATATACACATACCGGCAGAAGTGTACTATATATACATATCGGCAGAAGTGTAATATATATATATAGATATCGGCAGAAGTGTTCTATATATACTTATCGGCAGAAGTGTTCTATATATACTTATCGGCAGAAGTGTAGTATATATAGATATCGGTAGAGGTGTACTATATATTGATATCAACAGAAGTGTACTATATACACATACAGGCAGAACTGTACTACATATACATATCGGAAGAAGTGTACTATATATACTTATCGGCAGAAGTGTACTATATATATATATCGGTAGATATGTACTATATACACATACCGGCAGAAGTGTACTATATATACATATTGACAGAAGTGTACTATATATACATATCGGCAGAAGTGCACTATATATTCATATCGACAGAAGTGTATTATGTATTGCATATCTGTAGAAGTGTTCTATATACACATACCGGCAGAAGTGTACTATACATACATACCAGCAGAAGTGTACTTTATATACATACTGGCAGAAGTGTACACTATATGAAGATATCAGTAGTAGTGTACTATATATACATATCGGTAGAAGTGTACTATATATACATACCAGCAGAAGTGTACTATATATACATATCGGTAGAAGTTTATTATATATACATACCGGTAGAAGTGTGCTATATATACATACCGGTAGAAGTGTACAATATATACATATTAGTAGTAGTGTACTATATATACATATCGGTAGAAGTGTACTATATATTCACATCGAGAGAAGAGTACTATATATACATATCAGTAGAAGTGTACTATATATACATAAGCGGTAGAAGTGTACACTATATAAAGATATCAGTAGTAGTGTACTATATATACATATCGGTAGAAGTGTACTATATATACATACCGGTAGAAGTATGCTATATATACATACCGGTAGAAGTGTGCTATATATACATACCGGTAGAAGTGTGCTATATATACATACCGGTAGAAGTGTGCTATATATACATACCGGTAGAAGTGTACTATATATACATCTTAGTAGTAGTGTACTATATATACATACCGGTAGAAGTGTACTATATATACATACCGGTAGAAGTGTACTATACATACATACCAGCAGAAGTGTACTTTATATACATACTGGCAGAAGTGTACACTATATAAAGATATCAGTAGTAGTGTACTATATATACATATCGGTAGAAGTGTACTATATATACATACCAGCAGAAGTGTACTATATATACATAAGCGGTAGAAGTGTACACTATATAAAGATATCAGTAGTAGTGTACTATTTATACATATCGGTAGAAGTGTACTATATATTCATATCGACAGAAGTGTACTATATATACATATCGGTAGAAGTTTATTATACACAGATAGCGGTAGAAGTGTACTATATATACATATCAGTAGTAGTGTACTATATATACATATCGGTAGAATTGTACTATATATAAATATAGGCAGAAGTGTACTATATATACATATAGGTAGAAGTGTACTATATATACATATCGGTAGAAGTGTACTATATATAGATACCTGTAGAAGTGTACTATATATACATATCGGTAGAAGTGTACTATATATATATATCGGGAGAAGTGTACTATATATACATAGCAGTAGTAGTGTACTATATATACGTATCGGTAGAAGTGTACTATATATTCATATCGACAGAAGTGTAGTATATATACATATCGGTAGAAGTGTACTATATATACATACCGGTAGAAGTGTACTATATATACATATTAGTAGTAGTGTACTATATATACATATCGGTATAAGTGTACTATATATACATATCGGTAGAAATGTATTATATATACATATCGGTAGCAGTGTAGTATATATACATACCGGTAGAAGTATACTATATATACGTATCGGTAGATGTGTACTATATATACGTACCGGTAAGGGGTGTACTATATACATGCATATCGGTAGAAGTGTACTATATATACATACCGATAGAAGTGTACTATATATACATACCGGCAAAAGTGTACTATATATTCATATCGGCAGAAGTGTACTATATATATACATATCGGTAGAAGTGTACTCGATATTCATATCGGGAGAAGTGTACTATATATACATACCGATAGAAGTGTACTATATATACATAGCGGTAGACGTGTAGAATATATACATACCGGCAAAAGTGTACTATATGTTCATATCGGCAGAAGTGTACTATATATACATATCTGTAGAAGTTTACTCGATATTCAATCCGACAGAAGTGTACCATATATACATATCTGTAGAAGTGTACTATATATACATACCGGCAGAAGTGTACTATACATTCATATCGGCAGAAGTGTACTATATATACATTTCGGTAGAAGTGTACTAGATATACATATCGGTAGAAGTGTAATATATATACATACCGGCAGAAGTGTACTATATATACATATCGGTAGAAGTGTACTATATATACATATCGGCAGAAGTGTACTATATATTCATATCGGCAGAAGTGTACTATATATTCATATCGGCAAAATTGTACCGTTCCACCTATAACTATCATTAATAAATTATTTTATCATGTGTAGAAATCACCAAAGTAATTAAATTATAAAAACTCATGCAGATTGAACATAGTTTTAAAACAACTAGTTAGAATAGACGAGCAAATGTGAGAAAAGAAAAATATAAATATTCAATAAACGGAAAAAAGTGTTGCAAGTTCATTTTCGACAAATTAATATAGATGGATTCACTATTTTTAATGGTTTAGCGGTTATTTCGCATTTGATTTATTTTGTACTGTCATCTGTCGACATGAATTCGAACTATAGAGAAAAGAGGAAAAACAGTATATAAAAGTAATGACGTAAACAAAATCAATCTCTCATTTTCCTGTCGCTTTGAATATTTTCGAAACATTTCTATAGAGACTGCGATTCCATAGTTATATCATATTGGCTTATTTTAAAAAATTGAATTAAATCAATAAATATCGAACACTGAATTCTACCGTTTTATTCACCAGAGGTAGCGTTATCGTAAACTGTGACTTTATTATTTAAGTTTCTGTCTGCTATAAAGATACACCATTTAAACATTCTAGATACTATTGTATGCTTCTAGTAGTATCTAGAATATGAAGAGATAGTGAAAATTTTTCACCAAATTTCAACATAAAAATAAAGAATTATATAATTGTATTTTTGAGATTATTTTAAAGATATATATTGTAAAAACTAAGCTCATGCTCTTGTTAAACCATAGAGATAGACTGCTATTTCAGCTTTACTCTAATATCAGAAAGAAATTTATCGGAAAGATAACTAATGATTTACGCAACGATGATGTTCACGTATTCACAGATGTCACTACTGAATGTGGGCAGGAATTGTGTCAAGATATTTGGGCGGAGTTATAAGATGAATGCCATCTAGCAACACGGACGGAATGTTGTGATAGATGCAGATATGCAGAAAGCGAGGGTTTCTAACGCTTGTGACTGACAGTATTGTTCATGAAGGTTATAGCCATCATTAATTGCAATCATTTGATTGTTAAGACGTTGTCTGTTCCCAAGTCAGGCATATTATATGATCAAACCTTTACTTTTATTACAGTTTTTATTTTGAAGTAAAACTAATATAGTTTTATAATTACGTTTACATGTCAGATATACTATAAATGATGTATTATGTTTAGAAGTCTGATTACAATTTATTTTTCAGTTCCAAGTACCTTTTTAAGTAGTTTTATTTAAATATCGCTTATTTTCTTGTACTCATTAAAAGATACGACAATTCTGAAATAAATTCATTATAAGATTATCACTTCTTACGATTAAATGAAATTTATGAAATAACCCGAATAACACATAAAATCTGATATTAAAATACGAATACTTATGGTTTTTTTGGTTATTAAAATTACTAAAATTATTGGACTCAGAAAGAGAGTGAAATAAGGTTTAGGTTTTGTTTTTGTTATATAAACTAAAGAAGTAAAGTTTCAGAATTAAAGAAATCACCCAAAAATGCGTAAAATAAACCTCATGGTTTATGGTTAAATTCTGTTTTCATACGATTTGTCAAATAAAGTATGGTACCTTAACTTCACAAACATATGAACTGACAGACAAGACATAACAAAAGATTATCCGTTAACAAACTGTATTAATATATTCAGTGTTAGATTTAAGGATAGTAACTAGCTAGCCCCAGTTTTTATACTTTAAAAAAAGTTGATATTACATTTTTGAAAATGTTTTATTTAATGATTACTTCATACTTAAATACATGAGTTCGTGATCTGACTAACTAATATCTACAAAATAGATTAAAACACGTATCATTATGCCCTATTTCAACTGACGTTTCTGCCAGTCCGCAGATTATAAATATAGGCTCAAGTCTATCTCATAGCCAATTAATATAACATAGTTTGACTGCACATCTGAACGGGCAAACGATTTTTCTTTCAAGCAACTTACACCATTGTAAGTTTGTCACATGTTTAGGGTAACTGTTTTTATTAATTAAACTTTACATTTTACGTACGTCTTTGGTTGCAGTAATATTACTGAAGTTTTATACTCACTTATTCTATATTTCACTTATTCTTAACGACTAGCTTCTATATTCTATATTACTGAAGTTTTATACTCACTTATTCTATATTTCACTTATTCTTAACGTCTAGTTTCTATATTCAATATTACTGAGTTTTATACTCACTTATTCTATATTTCACTTATTCTTAACGACTAGCTTCTATATTCTATATTACTGAGTTTTATACTCACTTATTCTATATTTCACTTATTCTTAACGTCTAGTTTCTATATTCTATGTTACTGAAGTTTTATACTCACTTATTCTATATTTCACTTATTCTAACGTCTAGTTTCTATATTCAATATTACTGAAGTTTTATACTCACTTATTCTATATTTCACTTATTCTTAACGTCTAGTTTCTATATTCAATATTACTGAAGTTTTATACTCACTTATTCTATATTTCACTTATTCTTAACGACTAGCTTCTATATTCTATATTACTGAAGTTTTATACTCACTTATTCTATATTTCACTTATTCTTAACGTCTAGTTTCTATATTCTATGTTACTGAAGTTTTATACTCACTTATTCTATATTTCACTTATTCTAACGTCTAGTTTCTATATTCAATATTACTGAAGTTTTATACTCACTTATTCTATATTTCACTTATTCTTTACGTCTAGCTTCTTTCATTTGGACCAAAGTTGATGAAGAATGGTGTGAAAGTGAATCAACAGCGACGACTACAGCAGTCACCTGAATCAGTTACTGTAAATCAACAGCGACGACTACAACAGTCATCTGAATCAGGTACTGTAAATCATCAGTGACGACTACAACAGTCTTTTGAATCAGTTACTGTATATCAACAGGGACGACTAGAGCAGTCTTCTGAATCAGTTACTGTAAATCAACAGCGACGACTACAACAGTCTTCTGAATCAGGTACTGTAAATCAACAGCGACGATTACAGCAGTCATCTGAATCAGTTACTGTAAATCAACAGCAACGACTACGACAGTCTTCTGAATCAGGTACTGTAAATCAACAGCGACGACTACAGCAGTCTTCTGAATCTGTTACTGTTAATCAACAGCGACGACTACAGCAGGCATCTGAATCAGTTACTGTAAATCAACAGTGACGACTGTAACATTCTTCTGAATCAGTTACTGTATACTCACAAGGACGACTACAGCAGTTTTCTGAATCATGTACTGTAAATCAACAGCGACGTCTAGAACAGTCATCTGAATCAGTTACTGTAAATCAACAGCGACGACTACAACAGTATTCTGAATCAGTTACTGCAAATCAACAGCGACGACTACAGCAATCTTCTGAATCAGTTACTGTAAATCAACAGTGACGACTCCAACAGTCTTCTGAATAAGTTACTTGAAATCAACAGTGACGACTACAGCAGTCTTCTGAATCAGTTACTGTAAATCAAGAGCGACGACTACAACAGTCTTCTGAATCAGTTACTGTAAATCAACAGTGACGACTACACAAGTCTTCCGAATCAGATACTGTAAATGAACAGCGACGACTACAACAGTCTTCTGAATCAGGTACTGCAAATCAACAGTGACGACTACAGCAGTTATCTGAATCAGTTTCTGTAAATCAACAGCGACGACTACAACAGTCATCTGAATCAGGTACTGTAAATCATCAGTGACGACTACAACAGTCTTTTGAATCAGTTACTGTATATCAACAGGGACGACTAGAGCAGTCTTCTGAATCAGTTACTGTAAATCAATAGCGACGACTACAACAGTCTTCTGAATCAGGTACTGTAAATCATCAGTGACGACTACAACAGTCTTCTGAATCAGGTACTGTAAATCAACAGCGACGACTGCAGCAGTCATCTGAATCAGTTACTGTAAATCAACAGTAACGACTACAGCGGTCTTCTGAATCAGTTTCTGTAAATCAACAGTGACGACTCCAACAGTCATCTGACTCAGTTACTGTAAATCAACAGCGACGATTACAGCAGTCATCTGAATCAGTTACTGTAAATCAACAGCAACGACTACGACAGTCTTCTGAATCACGTACTGTAAATCAACAGCGACGACTACAGCAGTCATCTGAATCAGTTACTGTAAATCAACAGCGACGACTACAGCAGTCTTCTGAATCAGTTACTGTAAATCAACAGCAACGACTACGACAGTCTTCTGAATCAGGTACTGTAAATCAACAGCGACGACTACAGCAGTCTTCTGAATCAGGTACTGCAAATCAACAGTGACGACTACAGCAGTTATCTGAATCAGTTTCTGTAAATCAACAGCGACGACTACAGGAGTCATCTGAATCAGTTACTGTAAATCAACAGTGACGACTACAGCAGTCATCTGAATCTGTTACTGTTAATCAACAGTGACGACTGTAACATTCTTCTGAATCAGTTACTGTATACTCACAAGGACGACTACAGCAGTTTTCTGAATCACGTACTGTAAATCAACAGCGACGTCTAGAACAGTCATCTGAATCAGTTACTGTAAATCAACATCGACGACTACAACAGTATTCTGAATCAGTTACTGCAAATCAACAGCGACGACTACAGCAATCTTCTGAATCAGTTACTGTAAATCAACAGTGACGACTCCAACAGTCTTCTGAATAAGTTACTTGAAATCAACAGTGACGACTACAGCAGTCTTCTGAATCAGTTACTGTAAATCAAGAGCGACGACTACAACAGTCTTCTGAATCAGTTACTGTAAATCAACAGTGACGACTACAGAAGTCTTCCGAATCAGATACTGTAAATGAACAGCGACGACTACAACAGTCTTCTGAATCAGTTACTGTAAATCAACAGTGACGACTACAGAAGTCTTCTGATTCAGTTACAGTAAATCAACAGCGACGACTACAACTGTCTTCTGAATCAGTTACTGTTAATGAACAGTGACCACTACAGTAGTCTTCTGAATAAGTTACTGTAAATCAACAGAGACGACTACAGCAGTCTTCTGAATCAGTTACTGTAAATCAACAGTGACGACTACAGCAGTCTTTTGAATCAGGATCATTAGCTATTACAAAGTTAAAACGTTAGGAAGAGGAAAAGTATTTGACGTTTTCATATTTAATTTTATATCAACACAATTTTTAAGCCTCGTATTTACAAATCGCTGCGCCTTTTATTATTCTACTTTATGGTCTGAGTCCATGAATATGTTACATATCGTTTTCAAAGTGATCAGATTTTAGTGACGTCACACCGAGATGCATTAAAGGCTGTGAAGATGTAGTTCTGATACATGCTGTTGCACATACACTCAGGGGATGGAACAGAAATAATGCACTGTATTAAGTCCCTCAAAGTTTCAGTAGTCATTTTAACGTATTATGGATCTGATTAGTTCTGTACGTACAGAGCGCTTATAACGGTAAGACTCCGCTTTCAATACCTGCAGTGGGCACAGCACCAAAAGCCCATTGCGTACTTTATAACAAGCAGAACAAAACCCAAATGTGCCAGAAAAGTCTGTAATCATAGTCCATTTATAGGGTGTTCTGTAACCATAGGTAATTTACAGAATGTCCGGTAATCATATGTGATTTACAGGATGTCCTGTAACCATAAGTGATGTACAGGTTTTCTTAATGTTAGATACATGACTGATTATGACACTGTCAAAGTTCGAGTTGGTTGAATTAACCCTGCTGTTAATGTATCAACAGAAAAAAAAAGTGTAATAGCGACATACGACTCGAGGGATATAAATCAAAGTTTGTTTAGTTATATAGTTTGTCGGAAACACCCAATTAAGGATCACAGACAGAAGTTCTGTCATCGTTAAGTTAATGAAATGTATTCTGTTCTTCTTTGTACTTTGTATGTACACTGTGACATGTCTAATTACGTTGTGACGCTACAGGGGTTCCTAGAGTGTACATACACTTGAGTAAAGTACAAAGACCAATGAAAGAAAACGTATTATCTCTTGTTTCATTTGGCTGTTGTTAGGTCATGTGACCTGGGAGGATCAGGCACACCTGGACCTCTATATCTCTTCTTGATTATTGATTTTGTTCTTAAGTGTTGGATAAAGCCTGAAGTAATTCTTTAGTGCCGAAAAAAACCCCACAAAAAACAAGTACTTTTGACCATGTAGTCCTGTATCAGTGATCCTTTAGGCCATGTCCATGAATGTATAACGTAGGTTACTCGAGTTTTATGACATAAACTTCTCTTTTTTCTCTCTCTCTGTTGTTACTATAAAGTTTTGTTCACATAAATAATTCCATAAATATCAATTAAAATATAACTAATCATAATTGCACATAAATAACTATTTTGAAATAAAATTAACTCTAAACTTAAGATACCGGCAGTAAGTGGCCACCGATTAAAAAGTTTATTAAATATCGTTAGGAGAGGTAACTAGGCTTATTATCATCACGTATAATATCGTTTTCAGAGTTCGCAGTGAACTAGGCTTATTATCATCACGTATAATATCGTTTTCAGAGTTCGCAGTGAACTAGGCTTATTATCATCACGTATAATATCGTTTTCAGAGTTCGCAGTGAACTAGGCTTATTATCATCACGTATAATATCGTTTTCAGAGTTCGTAGTGAACTAGGCTTATTATCATCACGTATAATATCGTTTTCAGAGTTCGTAGTGATTTAGTTATTCTTAGATTCATCATCATCATCATACCTTTTACTACAGGTTATATTTAGTTATTCTTAGATTCATCATCATTATCATACCTTTTATTACAGGTTATATTTAGTTACTCCTTAGATTCATCATCATCATCATACCTTTATTACAGATTATATTTAGTTATTCTTAGATTCATCATCATCATCATACCTTTTACTACAGGTTATATTTAGTTATTCTTAGATTCATCATCATTATCATACCTTTTACTACAGGTTATATTTAGTTATTCTTAGATTCATCATCATTATCATACCTTTACTACAGGTTGTCTTTAGTTATTCTTAAATTCATCATCATAATCATACCTTTTATTACAGGTTATATTTAGTTACTCCTTAGATTCATCATACCTTTATTACAGGTTATCTTTAGTTACTCTTTAAATTCATCATCATCATCATACCTTTTATTACAGGTTATATTTAGTTATTCTTAGATTCATCATCATCATCATACCTTTTATTACAGGTTATATTTAGTTATTCTTAGATTCATCATCATCATCATACCTTTTACTACAGGTTATATTTAGTTATTCTTAGATTCATCATCATTATCATACCTTTTACTACAGGTTATATTTAGTTATTCTTAGATTCATCATCATCATACCTTTTATTACAACTTATCATACCTTTTATTGCAGGTTATATTTAGTTACTCCTTAGATTCATCATCATCATCATACCTTTATTACAGATTATATTTAGTTATTCTTAGATTCGTCATCATCATACCTTTTATTACAGGTTATATTTAGTTACTCCTTAGATTCATCATACCTTTATTACAGGTTATCTTTAGTTACTCTTTAAATTCATCATCATCATCATACCTTTTATTACAGGTTATATTTAGTTATTCTTAGATTCATCATCATCATCATCATACCTTTTACTACAGGTTATATTTAGTTATTCTTAGATTCATCATCATTATCATACCTTTACTACAGGTTGTCTTTAGTTATTCTTAAATTCATCATCATTATCATACAATTTACTACAGGTTATATTTAGTTTCTCCTCAGATTCATCATCATCATCATACCTTTATTACAGGTTATATTTAGTTATTCTTAGATTCATCATCATCATACCTTTTATTACAACTTATGTTTAGTTACTCCTTAGATTCATCATCATTATCATACCTTTTATTACAGGTTATATTTAGTTACTCCTTAGATTCATCATCATCATCATACCTTTATTACAGATTATATTTAGTTATTCTTAGATTCGTCATCATCATACCTTTTATTACAGGTTATATTTAGTTACTCCTTAGATTCATCATCATCATCATACCTTTTATTACAGGTTATATTTAGTTATTCTTAGATTCATCATCATCATCATACCTTTTACTACAGGTTATATTTAGTTATTCTTAGATTCATCATCATTATCATACCTTTATTACAGGTTATATTTAGTTATTCTTAGATTCATCATCATCATACCTTTTATTACAACTTATGTTTAGTTACTCCTTAGATTCATCATCATTATCATACCTTTTATTACAGGTTATATTTAGTTACTCCTTAGATTCATCATCATAATCATACCTTTTATTACAGGTTATATTTAGTTACTCCTTAGATTCATCATCATCATCATACCTTTATTACAGATTATATTTAGTTATTCTTAGATTCGTCATCATCATACCTTTTATTACAGGTTATATTTAGTTACTCCTTAGATTCATCATACCTTTATTACAGGTTATCTTTAGTTACTCTTTAAATTCATCATCATCATCATACCTTTTATTACAGGTTATATTTAGTTATTCTTAGATTCATCATCATCATCATACCTTTTATTACAGGTTATATTTAGTTATTCTTAGATTCATCATCATCATGATACCTTTTACTACAGGTTATATTTAGTTATTCTTAGATTCATCATCATTATCATACCTTTTACTACAGGTTATATTTAGTTATTCTTAGATTCATCATCATCATACCTTTTATTACAACTTATGTTTAGTTACTCCTTAGATTCATCATCATTATCATACCTTTTATTACAGGTTATATTTAGTTACTCCTTAGATTCATCATCATCATCATACCTTTATTACAGATTATATTTAGTTATTCTTAGATTCGTCATCATCATACCTTTTATTACAGGTTATATTTAGTTATTCTTAGATTCATCATCATTATCATACCTTTACTACAGGTTGTCTTTAGTTATTCTTAAATTCATCATCATTATCATACAATTTACTACAGGTTATATTTAGTTACTCCTTAGATTCATCATCATCATCATACCTTTATTACAGGTTATATTTAGTTATTCTTAGATTCATCATCATCATACCTTTTATTACAACTTATGTTTAGTTACTCCTTAGATTCATCATCATTATCATACCTTTTATTACAGGTTATATTTAGTTACTCCTTAGATTCATCATCATCATCATACCTTTTATTACAGGTTATATTTAGTTACTCCTTAGATTCATCATCATCATCATACCTTTATTACAGGTTATATTTAGTTATTCTTAGATTCATCATCATCATACCTTTTATTACAACTTATGTTTAGTTACTCCTTAGATTCATCATCATTATCATACCTTTTATTACAGGTTATATTTAGTTACTCCTTAGATTCATCATAATCATCATACCTTTTATTACAGGTTATATTTAGTTACTCCTTAGATTCATCATCATCATCATACCTTTATTACAGATTATATTTAGTTATTCTTAGATTCGTCATCATCATACCTTTTATTACAGGTTATATTTAGTTACTCCTTAGATTCATCATACCTTTATTACAGGTTATCTTTAGTTACTCTTTAAATTCATCATCATCATCATACCTTTTATTACAGGTTATATTTAGTTATTCTTAGATTCATCATCATCATCATACCTTTTACTACAGGTTATATTTAGTTATTCTTAGATTCATCATCATCATACCTTTTATTACAACTTATGTTTAGTTACTCCTTAGATTCATCATCATTATCATACCTTTTATTACAGGTTATATTTAGTTACTCCTTAGATTCATCATCATCATCATACCTTTATTACAGGTTATATTTAGTTATTCTTAGATTCATCATCATCATACCTTTTATTACAACTTATGTTTAGTTACTCCTTAGATTCATCATCATTATCATACCTTTTATTACAGGTTATGTTTAGTTACTCCTTAGATTCATCATCATTATCATACCTTTTATTACAGGTTATATTTAGTTACTCCTTAGATTCATCATCATCATCCTACCTTTATTACAGATTATATTTAGTTACTCCTTAGATTCATCATCATCACCGTACCTTTTACTACAGGTTATATTTAGTTACTCCTTAGATTCATCATCATCATACCTTTTACTACAGGTTATATTTAGTTACTCCTTAGATTCATCATCTTCATACCTTTTATTACAGGTTATATTTAGTTATTCTTAGATTAATAATCATTATCATATCTTGATCACAATTAATTAGATTGTAAGGTCTTCCTTTCTGTCGATTTACCGAGGTCGTTATTTAGTGTATCGTTCGTCTACTGAATCGTTATTCTAATTTTCTTAACAAAATACCATTAGATGGCGCTATTAAGAAAGGTTATCATTTAAAAAATTATTATGTTGTTCAGTCCAAAGTCGCTCAACTGGCTGGCTATCTGGCTAGAGGGGTTGAACTCTAAATTATTATGCTCTCACGGTTACTGCTGAACCATAGGGGCTAAGGTATAGCTTAGCCCGGATGAAGACGTAACTACTGTTTTTCATAAAATAATATTCTTAACCGTTATTAATTTTTTTTAAGTTGTTAGAATTAAATTCAATTATACAATTGAATCCAATTATTCAATATCCCAAGACGATTTACTGAATAGGTTGATGTCAAAATCCATGAATATTTGATGGTTAAAGTATTATCTGTTTATTCTAACAAGACCATATTAACCAATGTATTAACTTTTCCACTTTCGTATCACTTCTACTATTTTGATTATAACTTTGTCACTAGAGAAAAACCGAAGGGAGTAATATGAATAGTAATGTTTTAAAAAGTTATTTTTCATTAATTTACGTTGTTAATAAATATGTCACAACTCTATCCATTTATATATCAATATATCCATAGATATATCACAACCCTGTCTATTTATATATAAATATATCATAAATATATCACAAATCTATCCATTTATATATAAATATATCACAACTCTATCCATTTATGTATAAATATATCATAAATATATCACAGCTCTATCCATTTATATATAAATATAGCATAAATATATCATAACTCTATCCATTTATATATAAATATAGCATAAATATATCACAACTCTATCCATTTATATATAAATATAGCATAAATATATCACAACTCCACCCATTTATATATAAATATATCACAAATCTATCCATTTATATATAAATATATCATAAATATATCACAAATCTATCCATTTATGTATAAATATATCACAATTCTATCCATTTATATATAAATATATCATAAATATATATAAATATATCCATAGATATGTCACAAATCGATTCATTTATATATAAATATAGCATAAATATATCACAATTCTATCCATTTATATATAAATATATCATAAATATATATAAATATATCCATAGATATGTCACAAATCGATTCATTTATATATAAATATAGCATAAATATATCACAACTCTATGCATTTATGTATAAATATATCACAATTCTATCCATTTATATATAAATATATCATAAATATATATAAATATATCCATAGATATGTCACAAATCGATTCATTTATATATAAATATAGCATAAATATATCACAACTCTATCCATTTATATATAAATATAGCATACATATATCACAACCCTATCCATTTACATATAAATATATCATAAATATATCACAAATCTATCCATTTATATATAAATATATCACAACTCTATCCATTTATGTATAAATATATCATAAATATATCACAGATCTATCCAGTTATATATAAATATGTCATAAATATATCACAACTCTATCCATTTATATATAAATATATCATAAATATATCACAAATCTATCCATTTATGTATAAATATATCACAATTCTATCCATTTATATATAAATATATCATAAATATATATAAATATATCCATAGATATGTCACAAATCGATTCATTTATATATAAATATAGCATAAATATATCACAACTCTATTCATTTATATATAAATATAGCATACATATATCACAACTTATCCATTTATATATAAATATATCATAAATATATCACAGCTCTATCCATTTATATATAAATATAGCATAAATATATCACAACTCTATCCATTTATATATAAATATAGCATAAATATATCACAACTTATCCATTTATATATAAATATATCATAAATATATCCATTTATATAGAAATATATCATAAATCTATCCATTTATATATAAATATATCACAAATCTATCCATTTATATATAAATATATCACAACTCTATCCATTTATATATAAATATATCATAAATATATCCATTTATATATAAATATATCATAAATATATCACAAATCTATCCATTTATTTATAAATATGTCACAACTCTATACATTTATATATAAATATATCCATAAATATATCACAACTCTATCCACTTATTATTTTGTTGAAAAGTCATATTGTACTTTTTATTTTCATTTTTTAAGTGATGTGATCAAGTCAATATTAAAGAGAATTTAATGTGAAAATAAAAAAAATAATTATACAGAACAATCTTCGAATCCAGAAATACTACTATTGTATCTCTGAGATCACAGAGGCCTGTGATGGTTGTTTGCCTTCAAACGTTTTCGTGTTATACTGTAATTTCTAAACGATAAATCCGAAAACGATATCCATTTTTTCCTCATTACGTTGAGATTTTTCATAAAACATCAAGTGTATTTTTGTGTAAGTGAATTATTTTCATAAATATCGGGCCAGATTTCGTTATGCTTAAAATTTCGATAAATACTGGATGTAGATTTCTATAAACCAGTCTCGATGTGTTATAGATCGTTCTAGGGTAATCTGAGGGTCGTGGGTTCGAATCCTGGTTGCACCAAATATGCGCGCCCTTTCAACCATGGGGGAGTTATAATGTGACGGTCAATCCCACTATTCGTTGCTAAAAGAGTAGCCCAAGCATTAGCGGTGGGTGGCGATGACTAGCTGCTTTCCCTCTAATCTTACACTACTAAATTAGAGACGCTAGCGCAGATAGCCCTTGAGTAGCTTTGCGCGAAATTCAAAATAACAAGTAACAGCTCGTTCTAGGACTCAAACATAATAAATAAAATAATATATATTGCAGTAAAGGAAATAATTATTTGATATAAACAGTTCTTGTGTTTTGTAAAAAATCGTTACATGGTAGAAAAACGTGAATATTATTTTCCAAATCTACGTAGCTGAATTACGGAGAATCCGTTATTAAAACTAAAACAACTTCTATAAAGTTTAAACTCGTGTTATTTATAAAATATAGTACATGTATGAGCCAAACATTTTGATATTTAGAAGTCCTCCACACAGTCAACAATAAGTCTTCGGATTCAAAACGCTAAAATCAGAGGTTCGATTCCTCTCAATGGACACAGTAGACAGCCCGATGTGGCTTTGCTATAAGAAAACACAATGGACACGGTAGATAGCCCGATGTGACTTTGCTATAAGAAAACAAAATGGACACGGTAGACAGTCCCATGTGGCTTTGCTATAAGAAAACACAATGGACACAGTAGACAGCCCGATGTGGCTTTGCTATAAGAAAACACAATGGACACAGTAGACAGCCCGATGTGGCTTTGCTATAAGAAAACACAATGGACACGGTAGACAATGATGTGGCTTTGCTATAAGAAAACATAATGGACACAGTAGACAGCCCGATGTGGCTTTGCTATAAGAAAACACAATGGACACGGTAGACAGCCCGATGTGGCTTTGCTATAAGAAAACACAATGGACACGGTAGACAGCCCGATGTGGCTTTGCTATAAGAAAACACAATGGACACGGTAGACAGTCCCATGTGGCTTTGCTATAAGAAAACACAATGGACACAGTAGACAGCCCGATGTGGCTTTGCTATAAGAAAACACAATGGACACAGTAGACAGCCCGATTTTCATAAAGAGAGGAGGGGTTTAAATAAAACTGTATTCTTATTTATATGAATATGTTTTTAACATGTTAGTATTATATACATACATGATTAAGTCGAACTGAATATCTCTTCTTAGACAATGTCAAAAAATGTTGACTTAGGTTTCGTCTTTTGACATTTCTTGTGATAAATAAATTACAAGGAACGATAGCATAAAGAGACAAAAACTGAGATCTCTGTTGGTACATCCTCAAACCAACATTTCTGATAACACAGTCAGTCTGCTATGATTAAAGACAAACAAATGTAATGCGACTTTAGTTACTGAAGTAACGCACGGAATCACAAAAGACAGTAGGGAACAGTCAATCGTATCACATATACACTTTTCAATAATTTATTGCTATTTAAAAAAAATATAGTTGAATTATTTCAACTGCTACCTATTAAATATTATTTTGAAAAAATTAGCTTGCTTCTTATTTGATACACGTGGTGAGCAGAGCATAGATAATTCATCATGTAGCTTGTGTTTAACTACAAAAAAACATAACTAGAACAACTAACAAGTGTGTCTTCTTCATAGTCACTCAACTATTAAAGTTAAATAACTTTACACTAGGGCACTCTGGGGTTTTCTTTAATATAGTAATCATTCAACAACAACAGCCAAAGGCCCATAAATATTTGAAGTTTAGAATTTCTTCCAGCATCAATGACGTAAATATATCCCCACAACCTCCACAACAGTGGGGAAAGAAGACAAGGGGGACCCAAACGGCTTACAAAACTTCAAATTAACAGGAAAACATGTAGGAGGCAAACTTCATGCTACAGAAAACCATCTTCTGTTACTATATCATTCTTCTATCAATCATTTATAATAATTATAATACCACACCTTTGTTAGTATATCATAGTTCTACCAACTAGTTATAATAATTATCATACCACACCTTTGTTAATATATCATAGTTCTACCAACTAGTTATAATAATTATAATACCACACCTTTGTTAATATATCATAGTTCTACCAATTAGTTATAATAATTATCATACCGCACCTTTGTTAATATATCATAGTTCTACCAACTAGTTATAATAATTATAATACCACACCTTTGTTAATATATCATAGTTCTACCAACTAGTTATAATAATTATCATGCCACACTTTTGTTAATATATCATAGTTCTACCAATTAGTTATAATAATTATCATACCACACCTTTGTTAATACATCATAGTTCTACCAATTAGTTATAATAATTATAATACCACATTTTTGTTAATATGTCATAGTTCTACCAATTAGTTATAATAATTATAATACCACACCTTTGTTAACATGTCATAGTTCTACCAATTAGTTATAATAATTATCATACCACACTTTTGTTAATATATCATAGTTCTACCAATTAGTTATAATAATTATCATACCACACCTTTGTTAATATATCATAGTTATATCAATTAATTATAATAATTATAATACCACACCTTTGTTAATATGTCATAGTTCTACCAATTAGTTATAATAATTATCATGCCACACTTTTGCTACTATATCATTGCTGTACCTATCAGTTAATATAATTATGGTGCTACACTCTAGTTTCTATTTCACTGTTGCATTAAACAGTTATAATAATTATCATGCCGTAGTCTTGTCACTATATATTTGAAGCAAACACTTATAATAACTATCATTCAACACTTTTGTTACTATATCACTGTTGTATTAAACAGTTATAATAATTATCATGCCGTAGTCTTATCACTATATATTTGAAGCAAACACTTATAATAACTATCATTCAACACTTTTGTTACTATATCACTGTTGTATTAATCAGTAATAATAATTATCCATTTTACACTTTTGTTACTTTTTGTTTGTTTGTTTTGGAATTTTGCACAAAGCTACTCGAGGACTATCTGTGCTAGCCGTCCCTAATTTAGTAGTGTAAGACTAGAGGGAAGGCAGCTAGTCAACACCACCCACCGCCAACTCTTGAGCTACTCTTTTACAAACGAATAGTGGGATTGACCGTCACATTATAACGCCCCCATGGCTGGGAGGGCGAGCATGTTTGGCGCGACGCGGATGCGAACCCCCGACCCTCAGAATACGAGTCGCACGCCTTAACACGCTTGGCCATGCCGGGCCCTTTTGTTACTATATCACTCTTGTATCAAACAGGTATAATAAGTAACATGCCACACATTTTTTAATACATCATTGTTGTATGAATCAGTTACAATAATTATCATACCATACTTTTGTTATTATATAATAATTGAAGCAATCAGTTATAATAACTATCCTTAAACACTTTTGTTATTATATCATTGTTATATCAGTCAGTTATACTAATATTCATCCCACAATTTTGTTACATTATCACTGTTGTATCAATCAGTTATAACAATTACCATACTAAACTGTTGTTACAATTACATTGTTGTGTCAATCAGTTATAATAATTATCATGCCACACTATTGTTACTATATCATTGTTCTTTCAATCAGTTATAATAATTATCGTGCCACACTCATGTTAGTATATCATTGTTCTATCAATCAGTTATAATAAGTATCATGCGACGCTTTTTTTAGTATATCATTATAACATTAATCAGTTGTAATAATTATAATGCCATAGTCTTGTTTCTGTATAATTGTTGTATTTATTAGTTATAATAATTAATATCCTACACGTTTTTACTGTATCACTCTTGTATCAATCATTTATAATAATTATCATGTCACACTTTTCTCAATATATCACTGTTGTACCAATAAGTTAATATAATTATCATGACACACATTCGTTAGTATGGCATCGTTGTATCAATAAGTTATAATAATTATTATATCATACATTTGTTACTATACCATTGTTTTATCAACCAGTTATAATAAGTATCATGCCACAGTTTTGTTTCTATATAACTGTTGCATCCGTTAGTTATTATAAGTATCTTGTCACCCTTTTATTAATATATCATTGTTTTATAATAATTATTATGCCAACTTGTTGTTAGAATTTAATTGTTGTATCAATCAATTAAAATAATTATCATGCCACATTTTTGTTACTACATAATTTTTGTACCAGTCAGTTTATGTAATTATGATGCTACACTTTTTTTACTCTATCATTGTTGTATCAGTCACTTATAATAATTATCATGACAAACTGTTGTTACAATGTCTATGTTGTATCAATCAGTTAAAATATTTATAATGCCACAGTTTTGTTTCTATATCTATCACTTATAAGAATTATTACGCCATAGTTTCTTACTATATCACTGTTTGTCCAAACAGTTAAAATACAGTTACAACAGAAAGTGTTCGTATCCTTGTAGTTTTTCCTCATAACATAAAAAGCATCACAATTAAGATAATGAAAATGTAGTATATTATAAATATTATACTAACAAACATCGACACAAATTTTTATGTAAATTAAACGACAAATAAACTGTTTATAAACAAATAACCAAACATAGAAGGGGCAGAAAGTGTTCGTGCGTCTACTTTAATGGTCGGTTGTGTAGTCTTTCAGGTGAATTACTTGGCACAATTTCTCCTTATAGCCCTCTATCATCGTTTTACAGTACTTGATTGGTATTTTGTTCCATTCTTCTTTACAGAAGGCCTCCAACTCTTGCAAGTTTTTCGGATGACGCTGATGAATCCTGATCTTAAACTCATGCCAAACGTTTTCAATTGGGTTGAGATCGGGTGACTGCGATGGCCACTCCAGAACGCTTATATGGTTCCACTGCAACCAGGATTGCACATATTTCGATGTGTGCTATGGGTCGTTGTCGTGCTTGAAGATCCAAAGACGCCCAAGCCGCAAGTTCCGAGCATCATTCTTGATATACGTGCCTAATATATCAACGTACTCTTCTTTTTTCATGATTCCGTTGACGCGGTGAAGGCTGCCTATACAACAAAAGCTGAAGAAACCCCATAGCATAATCTAGCCACCTCTGTGTTTAACTGTAGGGACGGTTTTCTTTGGATTATTTCGTTCCCCCTTACGGAAATTATAGCAAACATCATTGTGGTCGAAAAGCTCGATTTTGTCTCGTCTGACCAAAGAATACTCTTCCAATAAGTAAAGGGTTTATCTACATGCTTTCTTCCATACCTCAATCGTGCTTCAATATAAACAAGCTTTAAATATGGAGTTCTACGAGGACGGCATGCTTTGAATCCAGAAGAGCGTAACATGTTCGTAACTGTAGAGGTGCTTACTTCAAACTTAGTTTCCCTTACCAGTTTCTGTATGTCATTACGTGTTAAACGAGGGTTCCTACTAACTTCATTGAGAACCTTCCTCTGAGTTCTCTCTGGAATTTTGGTGGGGCATCCGGAACGAGGGAAGTTAGCAGTTGATCCTGTAAGCTTAAACTTGGCAATTATGCTTTGAACAATAGATTTTGGCACATTAAGTTGTATAGCAATACCGGAAAGACACACACGAGATTTGTATTTTACAATAATTTGGTTTTTTGAATCACTGGACAGGTGTTTCCTGTTCACCATGATGACCAAGCAGATAATGACGGAGACAACGCTAAATTGCCGGAATTTCATTTTTTATGGCTAAATCCAATAATTATGAACCTAGTGTCTAGTTCTGGAATGGTATAATGTAGTTTATTCACCAAACTAAACAAAATTTTACGGGAATATCAGTGTTTCACACGTTCTGAACTGTACAAACACTTTCTGCTCCCTCCTATGTTAGGTTATTTGTTTATAAACAGTTTATTTTTCGTTCAATTTGCAAACAACTTTATGTAGATGTGTGTTAGTATAATATTTATAATATACTCTACTTTCATTATCCTAATTATGATACTTTTTAAGTTATGAGCAAAAACTACTCACGACGCAGGGATACGAACACTTTCTGTCGAAACTGTAATTATCATGCTACACTTTTGCTACTATATTATTCTGGTATGAATCAGTTGATATGAGTAGCATGCCATACTTTTGTTAGTATATCATTGCTGTGTTAATCAGTTACAATAATTATGATACCATAATTTTCTTTACAATATAATTCTTGTATTAATCAGCTATAATAACTATGATGTCACAGTTTTGTTACTATACCATTGTTGTACAATCAGTTAAACCAGTCATCATGCCAAACTGTTCTTACAATTTTATATTTGTATCAGTAAGTTAAAAATTATCAGGCTACACTTTTGTTACTATACCATTGTTTTATCAATCAGTTATAATAAATATCATTCCATACGGTTGCTACTATATCATTGTTGTATCAGTGGGTTATAATAAGTATCATGCCACAGTTTTGTTAATATATCATTGCTGAATCAAACAGTTACAACTATCATGTCACACTTTTGTTACTATGCCATTGTTCTATCAGTCTCTAATAACAGTTATGATACCACACTTTTCAATGATGTCGAGAAACCCACTTGTTGAGAAATTTATATGCAAAAACGGCTCGTTTGGGCTGAGAAAATATTTTACATAGAAGAGCGAACAACGTTTCGACCTTCTTCGGTCATCGTCAGGTTCACAAAGAAAGAGGTAACTGACCGTAAGCAGTTATAATAATTATCATGCCACACTTTTGTTACTATATCATTGTTGTGTCAATCAGTTATAATAATTATCATGTCACACTTTTGTTACTATATCATTGTTGTGTCAATCAGTTATAATAATTATCATGTCACACTTTTGTTACTATATCATTGTTGTGTCAATCAGTTATAATAATTATCATGTCACACTTTTGTTACTATATCATTGTTGTGTCAATCAGTTATAATAATTATCATGCCACACTTTTGTTACTATATCATTGTTGTTTCAATCAGTTATAATAATTATCATGCCACACTTTTGTTACTATATCATTGTTGTTTCAATCAGTTATAATAATTATCATGTCACACTTTTGTTACTATATCATTGTTGTGTCAATCAGTTATAATAATTATCATGTCACACTTTTGTTACTATATCATTGTTGTTTCAATCAGTTATAATAATTATCATGTCACACTTTTGTTAGTACGTCATTGTTGTTTTTAATCTGTTATAATAATTATCATGTCACACTTTTGTTACTATATCATTGTTGTGTCAATCAGTTATAATAATTATCATGTCACACTTTTGTTACTATATCATTGTTGTGTCAATCAGTTATAATAATTATCATGCCACACTTTTGTTACTATATCATTGTTGTGTCAATCAGTTATAATAATTATCATGTCACACTTTTGTTACTATATCATTGTTGTGTCAATCAGTTATAATAATTATCATGCCACACTTTTGTTACTATATCATTGTTGTGTCAATCAGTTATAATAATTATCATGTCACACTTTTGTTACTATATCATTGTTGTGTCAATCAGTTATAATAATTATCATGTCACACTTTTGTTACTATATCATTGTTGTTTCAATCAGTTATAATAATTATCATGTCACACTTTTGTTACTATATCATTGTTGTGTCAATCAGTTATAATAATTATCATGTCACACTTTTGTTACTATATCATTGTTGTTTCAATCAGTTATAATAGTTATGATACCACACTTTTGTTACTATATCATTGTTGTGTCAATCAGTTATAATAATTATCATGTTACTATATCATTGTTGTGTCAATCAGTTATAATAATTATCATGTCACACTTTTGTTACTATATCATTGTTGTGTCAATCAGTTATAATAATTATCATGTCACACTTTTGTTACTATATCATTGTTGTGTCAATCAGTTATAATAATTATCATGTCACACTTTTGTTACTATATCATTGTTGTGTCAATCAGTTATAATAATTATCATGTCACACTTTTGTTACTATATCATTGTTGTGTCAATCAGTTATAATAATTATCATGTCACACTTTTGTTACTATATCATTGTTGTTTCAATCAGTTATAATAATTATCATGTCACACTTTTGTTACTATATCATTGTTGTGTCAATCAGTTATAATAATTATCATGTCACACTTTTGTTACTATATCATTGTTGTTTCAATCAGTTATAATAATTATCATGTCACACTTTTGTTACTATATCATTGTTGTTTCAATCAGTTATAATAGTTATGATACCACACTTTTGTTACTATATCATTGTTGTGTCAATCAGTTATAATAATTATCATGTCACACTTTTGTTACTATATCATTGTTGTGTCAATCAGTTATAATAATTATCATGCCACACTTTTGTTACTATATCATTGTTGTGTCAATCAGTTATAATAATTATCATGTCACACTTTTGTTACTATATCATTGTTGTGTCAATCAGTTATAATAATTATCATGTCACACTTTTGTTACTATATCATTGTTGTGTCAATCAGTTATAATAATTATCATGCCACACTTTTGTTACTATATCATTGTTGTTTCAATCAGTTATAATAATTATCATGTCACACTTTTGTTACTATATCATTGTTGTTTCAATCAGTTATAATAATTATCATGTCACACTTTTGTTACTATATCATTGTTGTTTCAATCAGTTATAATAATTATCATGTCACACTTTTGTTACTATATCATTGTTGTTTCAATCAGTTATAATAGTTATGATACCACACTTTTGTTACTATATCATTGTTGTGTCAATCAGTTATAATAATTATCATGTCACACTTTTGTTACTATATCATTGTTGTGTCAATCAGTTATAATAATTATCATGTCACACTTTTGTTACTATATCATTGTTGTTTCAATCAGTTATAATAATTATCATGTCACACTTTTGTTACTATATCATTGTTGTTTCAATCAGTTATAATAATTATCATGTCACACTTTTGTTACTATATCATTGTTGTGTCAATCAGATATAATAATTATCATGTCACACTTTTGTTAATATATCATTGTTGTGTCAATCAGTTATAATAATTATCATATCACACTTTTGTTACTATATCATTGTTGTGTCAATCAGTTATAATAATTATCATGTCACACTTTTGTTACTATATCATTGTTGTGTCAATCAGTTATAATAATTATCATGTCACACTTTTGTTACTATGTCATTGTTGTGTCATTTAGTTATAATAATTATCATGTCACTTTTGTTACACACTTTTGTTACTATATCATTGTTGTTGTCAATCAGTTATAATAATTATCATGTCACACTTTTGTTACTATATCATTGTTGTGTCAATCAGTTATAATAATTATCATGCCACACTTTTGTTACTATATCATTGTTGTGTCAATCAGTTATAATAATTATCATGTCACACTTTTGTTACTATATCATTGTTGTTTCAATCAGTTATAATAATTATCATGTCACACTTTTGTTACTATATCATTGTTGTTTCAATCAGTTATAATAGTTATCATACCACACTTTTGTTACTATATCATTGTTGTGTCAATCAGTTATAATAATTATCATCATGTCACACTTTTGTTACTATATCATTGTTGTTCAATCAGTTATAATAATTATCATGTCACACTTTTGTTACTATATCATTGTTGTGTCAATCAGTTATAATAATTATCATGTCACACTTTTGTTACTATATCATTGTTGTGTCAATCAGTTATAATAATTATCATGTCACACTTTTGTTACTATATCATTGTTGTGTCAATCAGTTATAATAATTATCATGTTACTATATCATTGTTGTGTCACACTTTTGTTACTATATCATTGTTGTGTCAATCAGTTATAATAATTATCATGTCACACTTTTGTTACTATATCATTGTTGTTTCAATCAGTTATAATAATTATCATGTCACACTTTTGTTACTATATCATTGTTGTGTCAATCAGTTATAATAATTATCATGTCACACTTTTGTTACTATATCATTGTTGTTTCAATCAGTTATAATAATTATCATGTCACACTTTTGTTACTATATCATTGTTGTGTCAATCAGTTATAATAATTATCATGTCACACTTTTGTTACTATATCATTGTTGTGTCAATCAGTTATAATAATTATCATGTCACACTTTTGTTACTATATCATTGTTGTTTCAATCAGTTATAATAATTATCATGTCACACTTTTGTTACTATATCATTGTTGTGTCAATCAGTTATAATAATTATGATACCACACTTTTGTTACTATATCATTGTTGTGTCAATCAGTTATAATAATTATCATGTCACACTTTTGTTACTATATCATTGTTGTTTCAATCAGTTATAATAATTATCATGCCACACTTTTGTTACTATATCATTGTTGTTTCAATCAGTTATAATAATTATCATGTCACACTTTTGTTACTATATCATTGTTGTTTCAATCAGTTATAATAATTATCATGTCACACTTTTGTTACTATATCATTGTTGTGTCAATCAGTTATAATAATTATCATGTCACACTTTTGTTACTATATCATTGTTGTGTCAATCAGTTATAATAATTATCATGTCACACTTTTGTTACTATATCATTGTTGTGTCAATCAGTTATAATAATTATGATACCACACTTTTGTTACTATATCATTGTTGTGTCAATCAGTTATAATAATTATCATGTCACACTTTTGTTACTATATCATTGTTGTGTCATTGTTGTGTCAATCAGATATAATAATTATCATGTCACACTTCTGTTACTATATCATTGTTGTGTCAATCAGTTATAATAATTATATCACTTTTGTTGTGTCAATCAGTTATAATAATTATCATGTCACACTTTTGTTACTATATCATTGTTGTGTCAATCAGTTATAATAATTATCATGTCACACTTTTGTTACTATATCATTGTTGTGTCAATCAGTTATAATAATTATCATGTCACACTTTTGTTACTATATCATTGTTGTTTCAATCAGTTATAATAATTATCATGTCACACTTTTGTTACTATATCATTGTTGTGTCAATCAGTTATAATAATTATCATGTCACACTTTTGTTACTATATCATTGTTGTGTCAATCAGTTATAATAATTATCATGTCACACTTTTGTTACTATATCATTGTTGTGTCAATCAGTTATAATAATTATGATACCACACTTTTGTTACTATATCATTGTTGTGTCAATCAGTTATAATAATTATCATGTCACACTTTTGTTACTATATCATTGTTGTGTCAATCAGTTATAATAATTATCATGTCACACTTTTGTTACTATATCATTGTTGTTTCAATCTATATCTAATTATCATGTCACACTTTTGTTACTATATCATTGTTGTGTCAATCAGTTATAATAATTATCATGTCACACTTTTGTTACTATATCATTGTTGTGTCAATCAGTTATAATAATTATCATGTCACACTTTTGTTACTATATCATTGTTGTGTCAATCAGTTATAATAATTATCATGTCACACTTTTGTTACTATATCATTGTTGTGTCAATCAGTTATAATAATTATCATGCCACACTTTTGTTACTATATCATTGTTGTGTCAATCAGTTATAATAATTATCATGTCACACTTTTGTTACTATATCATTGTTGTGTCAATCAGTTATAATAATTATCATGTCACACTTTTGTTACTATATCATTGTTGTTTCAATCAGTTATAATAATTATCATGTCACACTTTTGTTACTATATCATTGTTGTGTCAATCAGTTATAATAATTATCATGTCACACTTTTGTTACTATATCATTGTTGTGTCAATCAGTTATAATAATTATCATGTCACACTTTTGTTACTATATCATTGTTGTGTCAATCAGTTATAATAATTATCATGTCACACTTTTGTTACTATATCATTGTTGTGTCAATCAGTTATAATAATTATCATGTCACACTTTTGTTACTATATCATTGTTGTGTCAATCAGTTATAATAATTATCATGTCACACTTTTGTTACTATATCATTGTTGTTCAATCAGTTATAATAATTATCATGTCACACTTTTGTTACTATATCATTGTTGTGTCAATCAGTTATAATAATTATCATGTCACACTTTTGTTACTATATCATTGTTGTGTCAATCAGTTATAATAATTATCATGTCACACTTTTGTTACTATATCATCAATCAGTTATAATAATTATCATGTCACACTTTTGTTACTATGTCAATCAGTTATAATAATTATCATGCCACACTTTTGTTACTATATCATTGTTGTTTCAATCAGTTATAATAATTATCATGTCACACTTTTGTTACTATATCATTGTTGTGTCAATCAGTTATAATAATTATCATGTCACACTTTTGTTACTATATCATCACACTTTTGTTTCAATCAGTTATAATAATTATCATGTCACACTTTTGTTACTATATCATTGTTGTGTCAATCAGTTATAATAATTATCATGTCACACTTTTGTTACTATATCATTGTTGTGTCAATCAGTTATAATAATTATCATGTCACACTTTTGTTACTATATCATTGTTGTGTCAATCAGTTATAATAATTATCATGTCACACTTTTGTTACTATATCATTGTTGTGTCAATCAGTTATAATAATTATCATGCCACACTTTTGTTACTATATCATTGTTGTTTCAATCAGTTATAATAATTATCATGTCACACTTTTGTTACTATATCATTGTTGTGTCAATCAGTTATAATAATTATCATGTCACACTTTTGTTACTATATCATTGTTGTTTCAATCAGTTATAATAATTATCATGTCACACTTTTGTTACTATATCATTGTTGTTTCAATCAGTTATAATAGTTATGATACCACACTTTTGTTACTATATCATTGTTGTGTCAATCAGTTATAATAATTATCATGTCACACTTTTGTTACTATATCATTGTTGTGTCAATCAGTTATAATAATTATCATGTCACACTTTTGTTACTATATCATTGTTGTGTCAATCAGTTATAATAATTATCATGTCACACTTTTGTTACTATATCATTGTTGTGTCAATCAGTTATAATAATTATCATGTCACACTTTTGTTACTATATCATTGTTGTGTCAATCAGTTATAATAATTATCATGTCACACTTTTGTTACTATATCATTGTTGTGTCAATCAGTTATAATAATTATCATGTCACACTTTTGTTACTATATCATTGTTGTTTCAATCAGTTATAATAATTATCATGTCACACTTTTGTTACTATATCATTGTTGTGTCAATCAGTTATAATAATTATCATGTCACACTTTTGTTACTATATCATTGTTGTGTCAATCAGTTATAATAATTATCATGTCACACTTTTGTTACTATATCATTGTTGTGTCAATCAGTTATAATAATTATCATGTCACACACACATTTTGTTACTATATCATTGTTGTGTCAATCAGTTATAATAATTATCATGTCACACTTTTGTTACTATATCATTGTTGTTTCAATCAGTTATAATAATTATCATGTCACACTTTTGTTACTATATCATTGTTGTGTCAATCAGTTATAATAATTATCATGTCACACTTTTGTTACTATATCATTGTTGTGTCAATCAGTTATAATAATTATCATGCCACACTTTTGTTACTATATCATTGTTGTGTCAATCAGTTATAATAATTATCATGTCACACTTTTGTTACTATATCATTGTTGTGTCAATCAGTTATAATAATTATCATGTCACACTTTTGTTACTATATCATTGTTGTTTCAATCAGTTATAATAATTATCATGTCACACTTTTGTTACTATATCATTGTTGTGTCAATCAGTTATAATAATTATCATGTCACACTTTTGTTACTATATCATTGTTGTGTCAATCAGTTATAATAATTATCATGTCACACTTTTGTTACTATATCATTGTTGTGTCAATCAGTTATAATAATTATCATGTCACACTTTTGTTACTATATCATTGTTGTGTCAATCAGTTATAATAATTATCATGTCACACTTTTGTTACTATATCATTGTTGTGTCAATCAGTTATAATAATTATCATGTCACACTTTTGTTACTATATCATTGTTGTGTCAATCAGTTATAATAATTATCATGTCACACTTTTGTTACTATATCATTGTTGTTTCAATCAGTTATAATAATTATCATGTCACACTTTTGTTACTATATCATTGTTGTTTCAATCAGTTATAATAATTATCATGTCACACTTTTGTTACTATATCATTGTTGTGTCAATCAGTTATAATAATTATCATGTCACACTTTTGTTACTATATCATTGTTGTGTCAATCAGTTATAATAATTATCATGTCACACTTTTGTTACTATATCATTGTTGTGTCAATCAGTTATAATAATTATCATGTCACACTTTTGTTACTATATCATTGTTGTGTCAATCAGTTATAATAATTATCATGTCACACTTTTGTTACTATATCATTGTTGTTTCAATCAGTTATAATAATTATCATGTCACACTTTTGTTACTATATCATTGTTGTGTCAATCAGTTATAATAATTATCATGTCACACTTTTGTTACTATATCATTGTTGTGTCAATCAGTTATAATAATTATCATGTCACACTTTTGTTACTATATCATTGTTGTGTCAATCAGTTATAATAATTATCATGTCACACTTTTGTTACTATATCATTGTTGTTTCAATCAGTTATAATAATTATCATGTCACACTTTTGTTACTATATCATTGTTGTTTCAATCAGTTATAATAATTATCATGTCACACTTTTGTTACTATATCATTGTTGTGTCAATCAGTTATAATAATTATCATGTCACACTTTTGTTACTATATCATTGTTGTTTCAATCAGTTATAATAATTATCATGTCACACTTTTGTTACTATATCATTGTTGTGTCAATCAGTTATAATAATTATCATGTCACACTTTTGTTACTATATCATTGTTGTGTCAATCAGTTATAATAATTATCATGTCACACTTTTGTTACTATATCATTGTTGTGTCAATCAGTTATAATAATTATCATGCCACACTTTTGTTACTATATCATTGTTGTGTCAATCAGTTATAATAATTATCATGTCACACTTTTGTTACTATATCATTGTTGTTTCAATCAGTTATAATAGTTATCATACCACACTTTTGTTACTATATCATTGTTGTGTCAATCAGTTATAATAATTATCATGCCACACTTTTGTTACTATATCATTGTTGTGTCAATCAGTTATAATAATTATCATGTCACACTTTTGTTACTATATCATTGTTGTTTCAATAAGTTATAATAGTTATGATACCACACTTTTGTTACTATATCATTGTTGTTTCAATCAGTTATAATAATTATCATGTCACACTTTTGTTACTATATCATTGTTGTGTCAATCAGTTATAATAATTATGATACCACACTTTTGTTACTATATCATTGTTGTGTCAATCAGTTATAATAATTATCATGTCACACTTTTGTTACTATATCATTGTTGTTTCAATCAGTTATAATAATTATCATGTCACACTTTTGTTACTATATCATTGTTGTTTCAATCAGTTATAATAATTATCATGTCACACTTTTGTTACTATATCATTGTTGTGTCAATCAGTTATAATAATTATCATGTCACACTTTTGTTACTATATCATTGTTGTGTCAATCAGTTATAATAATTATCATGTCACACTTTTGTTACTATATCATTGTTGTGTCAATCAGTTATAATAATTATCATGTCACACTTTTGTTACTATATCATTGTTGTGTCAATCAGTTATAATAATTATCATGTCACACTTTTGTTACTATATCATTGTTGTGTCAATCAGTTATAATAATTATCATGTCACACTTTTGTTACTATATCATTGTTGTGTCAATCAGTTATAATAATTATCATGTCACACTTTTGTTACTATATCATTGTTGTGTCAATCAGTTATAATAATTATCATGTCACACTTTTGTTACTATATCATTGTTGTGTCAATCAGTTATAATAATTATCATGTCACACTTTTGTTACTATATCATTGTTGTGTCAATCAGTTATAATAATTATCATGTCACACTTTTGTTACTATATCATTGTTGTGTCAATCAGTTATAATAATTATCATGTCACACTTTTGTTACTATATCATTGTTGTGTCAATCAGTTATAATAATTATCATGTCACACTTTTGTTACTATATCATTGTTGTGTCAATCAGTTATAATAATTATCATGCCACACTTTTGTTACTATATCATTGTTGTGTCAATCAGTTATAATAATTATCATGTCACACTTTTGTTACTATATCATTGTTGTGTCAATCAGTTATAATAATTATCATGTCACACTTTTGTTACTATATCATTGTTGTTTCAATCAGTTATAATAGTTATGATACCACACTTTTGTTACTATATCATTGTTGTGTCAATCAGTTATAATAATTATCATGTCACACTTTTGTTACTATATCATTGTTGTGTCAATCAGTTATAATAATTATCATGTCACACTTTTGTTACTATATCATTGTTGTTTCAATCAGTTATAATAATTATCATGTCACACTTTTGTTACTATATCATTGTTGTGTCAATCAGTTATAATAATTATCATGTCACACTTTTGTTACTATATCATTGTTGTGTCAATCAGTTATAATAATTATCATGTCACACTTTTGTTACTATATCATTGTTGTGTCAATCAGTTATAATAATTATGATACCATACTTTTGTTACTATATCATTGTTGTGTCAATCAGTTATAATAATTATCATGTCACACTTTTGTTACTATATCATTGTTGTGTCAATCAGTTATAATAATTATCATGTCACACTTTTGTTACTATATCATTGTTGTGTCAATCAGTTATAATAATTATCATGTCACACTTTTGTTACTATATCATTGTTGTTTCAATCAGTTATAATAATTATCATGTCACACTTTTGTTACTATATCATTGTTGTTTCAATCAGTTATAATAATTATCATGTCACACTTTTGTTACTATATCATTGTTGTGTCAATCAGTTATAATAATTATCATGTCACACTTTTGTTACTATATCATTGTTGTGTCAATCAGTTATAATAATTATCATGTCACACTTTTGTTACTATATCATTGTTGTGTCAATCAGTTATAATAATTATCATGTCACACTTTTGTTACTATATCATTGTTGTTTCAATCAGTTATAATAATTATCATGTCACACTTTTGTTACTATATCATTGTTGTTTCAATCAGTTATAATAATTATCATGTCACACTTTTGTTACTATATCATTGTTGTGTCAATCAGTTATAATAATTATCATGTCACACTTTTGTTACTATATCATTGTTGTGTCAATCAGTTATAATAATTATCATGTCACACTTTTGTTACTATATCATTGTTGTGTCAATCAGTTATAATAATTATCATGTCACACTTTTGTTACTATATCATTGTTGTGTCAATCAGTTATAATAATTATCATGTCACACTTTTGTTACTATATCATTGTTGTGTCAATCAGTTATAATAATTATCATGCCACACTTTTGTTACTATATCATTGTTGTTTCAATCAGTTATAATAATTATCATGTCACACTTTTGTTACTATATCATTGTTGTGTCAATCAGTTATAATAATTATCATGTCACACTTTTGTTACTATATCATTGTTGTGTCAATCAGTTATAATAATTATCATGTCACACTTTTGTTACTATATCATTGTTGTGTCAATCAGTTATAATAATTATCATGTCACACTTTTGTTACTATATCATTGTTGTGTCAATCAGTTATAATAATTATCATGTCACACTTTTGTTACTATATCATTGTTGTTTCAATCAGTTATAATAATTATCATGTCACACTTTTGTTACTATATCATTGTTGTGTCAATCAGTTATAATAATTATCATGTCACACTTTTGTTACTATATCATTGTTGTTTCAATCAGTTATAATAATTATCATGTCACACTTTTGTTACTATATCATTGTTGTTTCAATCAGTTATAATAATTATCATGTCACACTTTTGTTACTATATCATTGTTGTTTCAATCAGTTATAATAATTATCATGTCACACTTTTGTTACTATATCATTGTTGTGTCAATCAGTTATAATAATTATCATGTCACACTTTTGTTACTATATCATTGTTGTGTCAATCAGTTATAATAATTATCATGTCACACTTTTGTTACTATATCATTGTTGTGTCAATCAGTTATAATAATTATCATGCCACACTTTTGTTACTATATCATTGTTGTGTCAATCAGTTATAATAATTATCATGTCACACTTTTGTTACTATATCATTGTTGTTTCAATCAGTTATAATAATTATCATGTCACACTTTTGTTACTATATCATTGTTGTTTCAATCAGTTATAATAATTATCATGTCACACTTTTGTTACTATATCATTGTTGTGTCAATCAGTTATAATAATTATCATGTCACACTTTTGTTACTATATCATTGTTGTGTCAATCAGTTATAATAATTATCATGTCACACTTTTGTTACTATATCATTGTTGTGTCAATCAGTTATAATAATTATCATGTCACACTTTTGTTACTATATCATTGTTGTGTCAATCAGTTATAATAATTATCATGTCACACTTTTGTTACTATATCATTGTTGTGTCAATCAGTTATAATAATTATCATGTCACACTTTTGTTACTATATCATTGTTGTGTCAATCAGTTATAATAATTATCATGTCACACTTTTGTTACTATATCATTGTTGTTTCAATCAGTTATAATAATTATCATGTCACACTTTTGTTACTATATCATTGTTGTGTCAATCAGTTATAATAATTATCATGTCACACTTTTGTTACTATATCATTGTTGTTTCAATCAGTTATAATAATTATCATGTCACACTTTTGTTACTATATCATTGTTGTGTCAATCAGTTATAATAATTATCATGTCACACTTTTGTTACTATATCATTGTTGTGTCAATCAGTTATAATAATTATCATGTCACACTTTTGTTACTATATCATTGTTGTGTCAATCAGTTATAATAATTATCATGTCACACTTTTGTTACTATATCATTGTTGTGTCAATCAGTTATAATAATTATCATGTCACACTTTTGTTACTATATCATTGTTGTGTCAATCAGTTATAATAATTATCATGTCACACTTTTGTTACTATATCATTGTTGTGTCAATCAGTTATAATAATTATCATGTCACACTTTTGTTACTATATCATTGTTGTTTCAATCAGTTATAATAATTATCATGTCACACTTTTGTTACTATATCATTGTTGTGTCAATCAGTTATAATAATTATCATGTCACACTTTTGTTACTATATCATTGTTGTGTCAATCAGTTATAATAATTATCATGTCACACTTTTGTTACTATATCATTGTTGTTTCAATCAGTTATAATAATTATCATGCCACACTTTTGTTACTATATCATTGTTGTGTCAATCAGTTATAATAATTATCATGTCACACTTTTGTTACTATATCATTGTTGTGTCAATCAGTTATAATAATTATCATGTCACACTTTTGTTACTATATCATTGTTGTTTCAATCAGTTATAATAATTATCATGTCACACTTTTGTTACTATATCATTGTTGTGTCAATCAGTTATAATAATTATCATGTCACACTTTTGTTACTATATCATTGTTGTGTCAATCAGTTATAATAATTATCATGTCACACTTTTGTTACTATATCATTGTTGTGTCAATCAGTTATAATAATTATCATGTCACACTTTTGTTACTATATCATTGTTGTGTCAATCAGTTATAATAATTATCATGTCACACTTTTGTTACTATATCATTGTTGTGTCAATCAGTTATAATAATTATCATGTCACACTTTTGTTACTATATCATTGTTGTGTCAATCAGTTATAATAATTATCATGTCACACTTTTGTTACTATATCATTGTTGTTTCAATCAGTTATAATAATTATCATGTCACACTTTTGTTACTATATCATTGTTGTGTCAATCAGTTATAATAATTATCATGTCACACTTTTGTTACTATATCATTGTTGTGTCAATCAGTTATAATAATTATCATGTCACACTTTTGTTACTATATCATTGTTGTTTCAATCAGTTATAATAATTATCATGCCACACTTTTGTTACTATATCATTGTTGTGTCAATCAGTTATAATAATTATCATGTCACACTTTTGTTACTATATCATTGTTGTGTCAATCAGTTATAATAATTATCATGTCACACTTTTGTTACTATATCATTGTTGTGTCAATCAGTTATAATAATTATCATGTCACACTTTTGTTACTATATCATTGTTGTGTCAATCAGTTATAATAATTATCATGTCACACTTTTGTTACTATATCATTGTTGTGTCAATCAGTTATAATAATTATCATGTCACACTTTTGTTACTATATCATTGTTGTGTCAATCAGTTATAATAATTATCATGTCACACTTTTGTTACTATATCATTGTTGTGTCAATCAGTTATAATAATTATCATGTCACACTTTTGTTACTATATCATTGTTGTGTCAATCAGTTATAATAATTATCATGTCACACTTTTGTTACTATATCATTGTTGTTTCAATCAGTTATAATAATTATCATGTCACACTTTTGTTACTATATCATTGTTGTTTCAATCAGTTATAATAATTATCATGTCACACTTTTGTTACTATATCATTGTTGTGTCAATCAGTTATAATAATTATCATGTCACACTTTTGTTACTATATCATTGTTGTTTCAATCAGTTATAATAATTATCATGTCACACTTTTGTTACTATATCATTGTTGTGTCAATCAGTTATAATAATTATCATGTCACACTTTTGTTACTATATCATTGTTGTGTCAATCAGTTATAATAATTATCATGTCACACTTTTGTTACTATATCATTGTTGTGTCAATCAGTTATAATAATTATCATGTCACACTTTTGTTACTATATCATTGTTGTGTCAATCAGTTATAATAATTATCATGTCACACTTTTGTTACTATATCATTGTTGTGTCAATCAGTTATAATAATTATCATGTCACACTTTTGTTACTATATCATTGTTGTGTCAATCAGTTATAATAATTATCATGTCACACTTTTGTTACTATATCATTGTTGTGTCAATCAGTTATAATAATTATCATGTCACACTTTTGTTACTATATCATTGTTGTGTCAATCAGTTATAATAATTATCATGTCACACTTTTGTTACTATATCATTGTTGTGTCAATCAGTTATAATAATTATCATGTCACACTTTTGTTACTATATCATTGTTGTTTCAATCAGTTATAATAATTATCATGTCACACTTTTGTTACTATATCATTGTTGTTTCAATCAGTTATAATAATTATCATGTCACACTTTTGTTACTATATCATTGTTGTGTCAATCAGTTATAATAATTATCATGTCACACTTTTGTTACTATATCATTGTTGTGTCAATCAGTTATAATAATTATCATGTCACACTTTTGTTACTATATCATTGTTGTGTCAATCAGTTATAATAATTATCATGTCACACTTTTGTTACTATATCATTGTTGTGTCAATCAGTTATAATAATTATCATGTCACACTTTTGTTACTATATCATTGTTGTGTCAATCAGTTATAATAATTATCATGTCACACTTTTGTTACTATATCATTGTTGTGTCAATCAGTTATAATAATTATGATACCACACTTTTGTTACTATATCATTGTTGTGTCAATCAGTTATAATAATTATCATGTCACACTTTTGTTACTATATCATTGTTGTGTCAATCAGTTATAATAATTATCATGTCACACTTTTGTTACTATATCATTGTTGTTTCAATCAGTTATAATAATTATCATGTCACACTTTTGTTACTATATCATTGTTGTGTCAATCAGTTATAATAATTATCATGTCACACTTTTGTTACTATATCATTGTTGTGTCAATCAGTTATAATAATTATCATGTCACACTTTTGTTACTATATCATTGTTGTTTCAATCAGTTATAATAATTATCATGTCACACTTTTGTTACTATATCATTGTTGTGTCAATCAGTTATAATAATTATCATGTCACACTTTTGTTACTATATCATTGTTGTGTCAATCAGTTATAATAATTATCATGTCACACTTTTGTTACTATATCATTGTTGTGTCAATCAGTTATAATAATTATCATGTCACACTTTTGTTACTATATCATTGTTGTGTCAATCAGTTATAATAATTATCATGTCACACTTTTGTTACTATATCATTGTTGTTTCAATCAGTTATAATAATTATCATGTCACACTTTTGTTACTATATCATTGTTGTGTCAATCAGTTATAATAATTATCATGTCACACTTTTGTTACTATATCATTGTTGTGTCAATCAGTTATAATAATTATCATGTCACACTTTTGTTACTATGTCATTGTTGTTTTTAATCTGTTATAATAATTATCATGCCACACTTTTGTTACTATATCATTGTTGTGTCAATCAGTTATAATAATTATCATGTCACACTTTTGTTACTATATCATTGTTGTTTCAATCAGTTATAATAATTATCATGTCACACTTTTGTTACTATATCATTGTTGTTTCAATCAGTTATAATAATTATCATGTTTTTGTTACTATATCATTGTTATCAATCAGTTATAATAATTATCATGTCACACTTTTGTTACTATATCATTGTTGTGTCAATCAGTTATAATAATTATCATGTCACACTTTTGTTACTATATCATTGTTGTGTCAATCAGTTATAATAATTATCATGTCACACTTTTGTTACTATATCATTGTTGTGTCAATCAGTTATAATAATTATCATGTCACACTTTTGTTACTATATCATTGTTGTGTCAATCAGTTATAATAATTATCATGTCACACTTTTGTTACTATATCATTGTTGTGTCAATCAGTTATAATAATTATCATGTCACACTTTTGTTACTATATCATTGTTGTGTCAATCAGTTATAATAATTATCATGTCACACTTTTGTTACTATATCATTGTTGTTTCAATCAGTTATAATAATTATCATGTCACACTTTTGTTACTATATCATTGTTGTGTCAATCAGTTATAATAATTATCATGTCACACTTTTGTTACTATATCATTGTTGTGTCAATCAGTTATAATAATTATCATGTCACACTTTTGTTACTATATCATTGTTGTGTCAATCAGTTATAATAATTATCATGTCACACTTTTGTTACTATATCATTGTTGTGTCAATCAGTTATAATAATTATCATGTCACACTTTTGTTACTATATCATTGTTGTGTCAATCAGTTATAATAATTATCATGTCACACTTTTGTTACTATATCATTGTTGTGTCAATCAGTTATAATAATTATCATGTCACACTTTTGTTACTATATCATTGTTGTTTCAATCAGTTATAATAGTTATGATACCACACTTTTGTTACTATATCATTGTTGTGTCAATCAGTTATAATAATTATCATGTCACACTTTTGTTACTATATCATTGTTGTGTCAATCAGTTATAATAATTATCATGTCACACTTTTGTTACTATATCATTGTTGTTTCAATCAGTTATAATAATTATCATGTCACACTTTTGTTACTATATCATTGTTGTGTCAATCAGTTATAATAATTATCATGTCACACTTTTGTTACTATATCATTGTTGTTTCAATCAGTTATAATAATTATCATGTCACACTTTTGTTACTATATCATTGTTGTTTCAATCAGTTATAATAATTATCATGTCACACTTTTGTTACTATATCATTGTTGTGTCAATCAGTTATAATAATTATCATGTCACACTTTTGTTACTATATCATTGTTGTGTCAATCAGATATAATAATTATCATGTCACACTTTTGTTAATATATCATTGTTGTGTCAATCAGTTATAATAATTATCATATCACACTTTTGTTACTATATCATTGTTGTTTCAATCAGTTATAATAATTATGATACCACACTTTTGTTACTATATCATTGTTGTGTCAATCAGTTATAATAATTATCATGTCACACTTTTGTTACTATATCATTGTTGTGTCAATCAGTTATAATAATTATCATGTCACACTTTTGTTACTATATCATTGTTGTGTCAATCAGTTATAATAATTATCATGTCACACTTTTGTTACTATATCATTGTTGTTTCAATCAGTTATAATAATTATCATGCCACACTTTTGTTACTATATCATTGTTGTGTCAATCAGTTATAATAATTATCATGTCACACTTTTGTTACTATATCATTGTTGTGTCAATCAGTTATAATAATTATCATGTCACACTTTTGTTACTATATCATTGTTGTGTCAATCAGTTATAATAATTATCATGTCACACTTTTGTTACTATATCATTGTTGTTTCAATCAGTTATAATAATTATCATGTCACACTTTTGTTACTATATCATTGTTGTGTCAATCAGTTATAATAATTATCATGTCACACTTTTGTTACTATATCATTGTTGTGTCAATCAGTTATAATAATTATCATGTCACACTTTTTGTTAATATATCATTGTTGTGTCAATCAGTTATAATAATTATCATGTCACACTTTTGTTACTATATCATTGTTGTGTCAATCAGTTATAATAATTATCATGTCACACTTTTGTTACTATATCATTGTTGTGTCAATCAGTTATAATAATTATCATGTCACACTTTTGTTACTATATCATTGTTGTGTCAATCAGTTATAATAATTATCATGTCACACTTTTGTTACTATATCATTGTTGTGTCAATCAGTTATAATAATTAT